>NC_053433.1:50057791-50226231 GCF_007990345.1 Gossypium hirsutum | reverse complement strand
GTGTCAACCAGTTTAGGAGGAAGTTTGAAATCATGTTGAATCATTTTGTTTCTATTCCAATGTCCAGGCACTGATGTAGCTCGGCTAAAATCATCTTTAGTCTTCTTCGTCAGTGATGCAAAAAATGACTTGGAAGAACTTCTCATCTGAAACTCTCTAATCCGTCTATCCCGTTGTATCTTGCGGTTGTAAACTTCTTCCATTTTTTGTCCACGATCAGATAAAACAACAAATTCTTGAATTTCACTACCTCCGATCATTATTCAGATTTCATGATTCAGTCATCTTCAAATCGGATACACATTTTTTCTTTAGTAGGTACAATCTTTCGGGAAATACTTATTGACATATACAAACTCTCTCTCGTACTCGGCCACTAATTCCTTTCCTTGACATAATTCAAGAAATAATCTCTTTTTCTTATCCAAATACCTTTTCCTGACATATTTCTTTTTAAACTCAGTCTGAAAGAAATCCCAAGAAATTTTCTCCCTCAGTATCACAACCACTAGTGTAGTCCATCAGCTATACACTTTATCTTTCAGTAATGAAATGACACATCTAAAATAATCATCTAGAGGGAAAACCATTTCTTTCAAAAACTCGCAAGATGTTCTATAGCCAACACTCCACTTTAACCGGATCGTCTTCTGATCTACCCTGAAATTCCTCGCACCACACTTTCTAAGTTTCTCCTTTAGAATTCATCGACTAGGCTCAATCAAAAGAGGAGGTGGAGGTGCAATCGGAGGTATAATAGGAGGTACAATAGGGGTTGGGAGGTTATTGAGCCAGATTTTTCATTTGCATAAACTCGCTGAACCACTAGTTCATATACCCAAAGAAAATATATTTAAGCTCATGTTCCTGAGCTAGAGGAATCAGAACATTACTACTCATCCCATGATCAGAAGTAGATACGTTATTGTCAACCTCATCATTTTCAGAATGATCAGATCCAACATCTTTATAATCTATAAGAAAATGAAGGTTAGATCGGATTAAACACATCGGACTATCACAGATTTATATGTGTAATTCTAGACATTTCACACTTTATGTTCAGTCCAAGAATCGACTAAACCGTAGCTCTGATACCACTAAATGTAAACTCCTATCCCATATCTGTTTCCAAAACAATGTTACAGAGCATTACTAGACTAACAGAGTAATAAACTATTCAATTCATATATCAATGCAATCATAATCTAATTACACTCAAATACATTAATAATGTCCCTTAATCGAGCCCTTGAGGACCTAAAAATACTTTAAAAATAGTTTGGGACTAAATTAGAAACATTTGGAAATTTTAGGGAAAAGTTGAAAAATTTTTGACTACAAGGCTTACATGATTGAGACACACGCCCGTGTCTCAGGCCATGTGAACATTTGAAATAGGGACACATGGTCGTGTCCCAACCCGTGTCCACCCCATGTAACTTACTGACTTGAGTCACATAGCCAAGCGACACGCCCGTGTGCCAAAACATAACATCAATTCAACCTATCGATTCATTCAAGATATTACCTATCAACAACTCAAACATACCATATCTTAGCTATTTAACAACCAATTCATTAGATACTCTTTTAACCATTCCAACAAGTATCAAATGGCCACATTAATAGATAAGGCACCCGAAGTACCAAAAGAAAAATCAACCAAATCAATTTGTACAACCAAATTCATATTTAACTATTTACAAATTCAAAACATTAGTATCTCCATTCAACCTATAACATGCCATATAATCTGAAATAAACATTTCAAAAGCTACCGAATAAAGCTGGATAGTGTGACTTGAGTGCTGATCTGATCGTCCAACCTTTCGAGTATCTACAAGAACAAAGTTTAACTCAAGTAAGCTCAATGAAGCTTAGCACGTTCGACGTAATAAATTGATAAATCTTACCAAAGTGATTAGTTCAACCTAGCAACCTCTACACACAATCTCCGTCCAACCCTACACCCTTGTGGGGATGTAATCAACCCAACCATCCCTACACTCCAAAAGTACCGAATGCGACACTAAACAGTGGTTTACAACTGAGTTGTTAGTAAATTAGGCCCGAGGCCTTTCAGTACACTTCCTCCGAACAATACCAACAGCAACCCAATGCAATATACAGTAATGACATGCTATATCATAGCAACAGTGCATACAATATCAATTCATTAAATATCATCATGCTCGATAACATGTAATATATATATCAGTCATATAGTCATTTTAGTCAATTAGGAGTCTAGGTAAGGTTACCAACCCTACGATAGGTTGACAATCGTCTTGGGTGACCCGTTCAACCTTAGTAACAAAATAGTGGAGATGGGCTAACACGCCCATGTTGTCAGCCCGTGTGTACCCACACGCCATCTGGTCCACACAACCAAATATGGCCTTGGCCCAAAAATCCCACACACCCGTGTGACCCACATGACCCAATTCGATTTGGCCCGTGTATCGCACACAGCCTATCGCGTCGATCACACGCCTGTGTTCCGTCACATGGCCTTACCATACGGGTGGCCACACACCCGTGCGGCGTCGACAACCCTATTTGTCAGCTTTTCACTGATTACTATTTTCAATGTTGTGGTTACACATAGTTTCGATTCATAGCCAACGCAATGCTGAGAACACCAACACCTATTTTTGAGTAAAACACTAAATTAAACCTAAAAATAAGTAATCATACTACTTCCTCCAATTCCAAAGTGCTTACCTTAGACGATTCGATGCACAACACTTATCACGTCGAAAAGAGAGATACCAACACTAAAAACTCAATTGAGTGATTACTATCGAATTAATCAGCTGGAGTAGACAATACGAATAAAACAAAAACAACAATGGCACTTGCGAAATCCAAGATAGCATATTGATTAAGAAGAATGATCCATACCGAATTCGCATTAAGGTTTAACCCAAAAGCGACTAATCTCTCACCTTTGATCAATGAACAGAATTCTCCACATAATAAAGAACTCCGATTGGTTACCACAGATGCTTGAAATCCTCCCCCTAACGTCTTATATGAAACACGTCAAAAGGGAAGTTATAAAAAAGAAACAAATTACGTACTAAAACTTACCGAAACCTTGATAATCGGAATTGGGAGACTTGATTTTGGTAGAACTTAATGCGAGGAAAATAAAAAAAAGAACAACGAAATTCCTAGTGCAACTCTGGCAAGCAAAAAGAGAAAATGTAAACCAATGTTCAAAATCGGCAAGAATGGAGCAAAAAAAGAAACTTTGGCAAGCAGAGCTGGGGAAGAAGAGAATGGCAGACTGATGGAGGAACTTTGGGAATTTGAAATAAAAAATAAATTAGTCCCCCATATCCCTCAAATTTCTCCTAAAACCGTCCAACCACTCCACTATCCAAATCCCTAAATTTTCTCTCCACACTTCACACTACACTCTTCGGCATTTCTTACCTAAACACTTCACAGCACCACTAGCAAAAATAAATCCCTTATTTGTACAAGGACTCAACTCTAGACTTCCAGCTATTACTCCACTGAACCACCAGACAGCAGGCCATTCGACATTTACCAACATTTAATTATAGCCTACTGACTAGTGATAGGCCTTTTTTCTGAAATACAAAAATTTCCCAAGAAAGGTGAACTATAACCCTCACACACTAGACACTTAACCACTGAGCAGTACCAGTTGTTCATAAATACACAGAAACAAATAACAAACTTGGCGTTACAACTCTACCCTGAAAGAAAATTTCGACCGAAATTTACTGATCAGAACAGATGAGGACACTGCTGACGCATCGCATCCTCAGGCACCCACATGGCCTCCTCAAAGCTATGATTACACCATAGAACCTGAACCAGTGGGATGAATTTTCTTCAAAATCTTTACGTCGCGATCCAATAACTGAACCGGCTCTTCCGCAAAGGTCAGATCTGGCCTAACCTCGATTTCCTCGAGAGGAACAATAGCGTGGGATCAAACGGTAGGCCTCAACACGAACGTAAAACATCGGAATTGCCAACTGGATAGCTAACAGGCAACGATCCCATCATTAGTATGCGATATAGTCAAAAACTAGCTAACGCCAGACAAATATATACCATATTATGGGAAACCTTAAAAAAATGAAGTCTCCTACAGGAAACTCATCTCACGATGCTTCAGGTCCACGTAAGACTTCTGTCTATTAGATGCCACTTTTAATCAATCTCGAATCAATCTAGATCCTCAGTATCAGAACCCAGAACACGTCGCTTGCACAACTGTCTAACATGAAGGTGTGCCACACCTACGACCATATAATACCTCGTAAGGTGCCATCTGAATACTAGACTAATAACTGTTGTTATTAGTATGCCCACTTTCAACCTGTCGAAAACGAAGACCCAAAGATACATCATCTAATTGCTTACCTTTAATCTGCTCACTCTACGTAGGCTTAACCTAAAGCTCAGCTAGCAGACTTCCATCATCAAATAAACTGAAGTGAGCAAACATCGCCCTCAAATCAGTCACAACCTACGCTTAGTGCGTCGACCACCACATTGGCCTTACAGGGTGATATTCAATCGTACAGTTGTAGTCCTTAAGCAGCTCAATCCATCTACAGTGCCTAAGATTTAGCTCCTTCTAAGTGAGGAGATACTTAAGGCTCTTGTGATCCGTGTAGGTGATACACCTTTCACCATATAGGTAATGCTCCAGATTTTCAATGCGAACACACTACGGCCAGCTCTAGGTCATGCGTCGGATAATTCACCTAATAAGTCTTAAGTTGACGACATGCATACGCTACACCTTACCCTCTTACATCAACAACATCCTAAATCGACATGTGATACATCACTGTAGACAGTAAAATTTTTTCCAAACTCTGGTTGTATGAAAACAGGGGCCTCATTCAGTACAATTTTGAGCTTCTCAAAGCTCTCTTGCTATGCATCAGTCAGTTAACTGCACACCCTTATGTAGCAGCTTAGTCAAGGGTGCTGCAATTAGTGAAAAGCCTCTACAAATCGTCGATAATACCCTGTCAGTCCAGAAAACTGCCAATCTCAAATACAGTCTTAGGCTGTTTCCAATCCAACACCACCTCAATCTTCGTGGATCGACTCTAATCCCCTAAGCGGAAACCAAATGGCCCAGAAATGTTACTTATCGTAACCAAAACTCACATTTACTAAACTTGGCGTACAATTGTTTCTCTCGCAAGATCTGCAGAACCACTCTGAGGTGTTCATCATGCTCATCCTCAGTCTTCGAGTACACCAGTATGTCGTCAATAAATACCACCATGAACCGATCCAGATAGGGCTAGAACACTCAGTTCATCAGATCCATGAAAGTTGTTGGTGCATTCGTCAGTCTAAATGGCTTCACTAGGAACTCACAATGACCGTATCGAGTCCTAAATGTTGTCTTGTATACATCAATCTCCTTAACCCTCAACTGATGATATCTTGATTGGAGGTCAATCTTGGAGAAAATCGAAGCCCCTCAGAACTGGTCAAAGAGATCATCTATCCTCGGTAAGGGATATTTATTCTTGATTGTCAACTTGTTTAATATTCGATAGTTAATACACATATGCATGGATCAATCCTTCTTTTTCACGAACAGAACTGGTGCTCCCCACGAAGGCACACTAGGGCGGATGAACCCACGATCCAGTAACTCTTGAATATGAGCCTTAAGCTTCACAAGCTCTTTCGGTGCCATTCTATAGAGAGCGATGGACACCAGAGCTATACTAGGAAAGAGCTCAATCCTGAACTCTACTTCATGATTTGGGGGTAACCAGGTAGCTCTTCAGGAAAAACATCCAGAAAGTCCTTAACCGTTTTGATATCCTTAACCGAAGAACCCCCAAAATCTAAAATACTGATATAGGCTAGATACGCCTCACATACCTTACGAACAAAATTTTTAGCCCTCAATGTAGAAATCACATTCGATAAATAGTTCCAACATTCCCTAATTACGACTACCTCGCTATCCTTATTAGTTTTCAGTACTACCCTTTTGTGGCACATCTAAGCTCATCAGTGTTTAACGAACCAGTCCTTTCCCAGTATCAGATCAAACTCTCCAAAAGGCAGTTCCATCAGATCAACCAGATATATAGCCCCTTGAACCTCTAAAGGAACGTGTCTAAAAAACTTATTTACCCTTACTGATTGTCCAACAGACTCAGGACAGTCACCTCACTCGCAGTGCTCTCAACCAAGATACCAAGTTCTTAGACACATTACAAGCTATATAGGAGTGAGTGGATCCTATATCTATCAGTGCAGTATAAGGTGCATTATAAATAAAGAACGTACCCGTGATAACATCCAGAGCATCTCCATCCTCTCAGCGAGGTGTAGCATAAACTAGAGTCGGTTGCCTCGCCTCACTATGACAGCACCTCTACTCGGTACTCTCTGACCACGGCCCAACCCATTAACAACACTGATCGGACCTCTGCGGATAGTCTCTAATACAGTGCTATAATTAACCATACCTCAAACAAGCCCCAATTCTTTTCCAAGACTCATCCTGATGGCGCTTACCACAGTCAGCACACGGCGACTGTCTAGTAGCAGCAATAGGAGCCCTAACTCTAATCAACCCTTCAACTCTGACTTTTTCTTAGGCATCTTAACGGAACTCGAGGGCTCTGAATCCTTCTTGTTTCTACCTCTCTCTCGGTTCTGGAACTCAGCGCACTTTACTTCCTCGGTGATCTTTGCCTTATCAACCAGTGCAACAAAGTCTCGTTCCATCTGTGGAGCTATCAAAACCCTCAGATTATCCTTGAGGCCATCCTCAAAGCGAATACATCGCTTGTACTCAGTCGCCACCATACCTCGCACATAGCGGCTCAATCTCAGAAATTTAGCCTTATACTCAGTATATATCTCCTTGACTCAAACTTAGGAACTCGCTCCTATGGGCATCCACATAACTAGCCCCCACATACTTCCTTTGGAAAGCGATCTTAAAGAACTCCCAAGTTAGCCAATCGGGTTGAGTGCCTCTTTAATAGTGAGCCACATTGATATGCCTCATCACGTAGCAGCGATACAGCGCCATTTAATTTATGCTTAGGAGTGCAGTCCAAATTGTCCATAATATTCTCTATGGCCTCTATCCAGTACTCAGTCACATTAGGGGCAACTCCAACAATAACCCTGAAAAGCTCAGCTCTGTTAGACCGGATTCGTTCCAGTATTGGGCCTAGCGACCCTCTCTAAAATCCTCAACATAGCTTAGGACAGTGCATTGTCCCCAGCCGCTCGAGCATGAGACCCAGCCTTAGCCACAGGTGAAGTCGGTGTCTCAGTAGTATCCAAATTAGGCAAATTTTCAGATGACGAAGACCCAGCTTGAGCACCTCTACGGCCTCTACCACGGCCTCTTGTACCCCGTTCGCGAGTACCTCTGGTGCTCATTGTCTAATTGTGTTTTATATTATTACAATTTTGTGCATCAGCTTAATGTTCCAGTGTTTATTAACAAATATTTTATGAAAATAGTATCAAAAGTGTAAAGTTTGTTTTGTACATTGTAGTGTCAATCAATGTCTATCAGTTTTACTACAGTATATTATACAATATTTTAAATGTTTTTAGTACAGTATATCTATAGTAGTCTTAGTATATACTACCTATAGCAATTTTAGGATATACTATAAAATATAGTTTCAGTTTCAGTTTAGACAATTCTCAGTTTCAAAAAACTTACTGGATCGACACCGAAGACTTAGTGTACCACACATTCAATAAAACTTTTAGAAATCAGCTCTTAGAAATTATGTCGTAAAAACCCACATCCACAACCGAGTTTTGTAATCTGGATCTGATACCACTAAATGTAACACCTAAAACCCGGCCTGATTGTTATAGCCGAATCTGACGGTGTCACATGTTAAAGTGTTTAAAAACTGTAACTTTGATTAAAACGTTTTCTGTTTACAATCTTTTCATTATCACTTGTTAATTCTAATATCATGTTAATTAATCATTCGAAAGCTTTCAAAATGTTTATTCTACGCGGAAGCTTTTAAAATATTTTGCATAGTTGTGAGTATTTTGTTAAGACGTTTGGTCCTTTTGAAAACTCGAGTTTTCTTAAAGTAGTAGTTATAACCCATAACTAATAAAATCCCAAATTTAAGAAAAAATCCATAGAGGCCATATTTACAATGAAATTTCAAATGAAATTTAAAATCACCATTTAAGTGCAAAATAAAGTCAAATAAGGTTCTATGGTCACCAACGAGTCCTCCACCACACTGATCCACCCAAGCCTAGGCTTAATCCCGTATAGAGAAAGTAGACAAAATGCAATCACATTTTGGGCTTAAGCCCTTTAAGGATCTGATGCAATCGAGACCCATGAGCTATCGAGTGTTAATGATATTTCCCTTGAGCTACCAAAAGGACCCATTACTCGAGCTAGAGATAATAAGTTTAAGAATGCAATTTCAACTTTGGTGGATCAAGTTTGGAGTGAATCTGTGGCTGTTCTACTTGAAAAATCATGGGCCAGCAAATTAAGCAATCTGTGCAATCTACTTCAAGTTCATTCAACTCAATTTTAGCTCACCGAGCTCACTTTTAGCTCAATCAGCTCATTTTAAGCTCATTTGCGTTTATATTTATTTTGCTGGAATATTTATTTAAGTTGTTAGTTAAATTAGTTAAGTTAATTAATTGAATTTAATTTCTGGTCAAAATAATTATTGAGTGTTATTTAATATGTTCTAATTAGTTTAGTGCCTTAAATATGTTTTAAACTACAACAAATATTTATTTAGTTGACCGAACTAAATGAGCAGATTTTTATATTCATATGCTGTCGAATTTAATGTATTTGTTGCATGAACTAATTTGTTGATTTAAATTGGTGCAGGAATCTCCCTTAGACGGCATGGGTGCATGCACCTAAGGTTCATTGTATTTGGCCGAAACATGCATGGCACTTCCAAATGAATATTCAGCCGAATTTGCCATCCTCAAACATCTACATGCAGCTCATTTTAAGTGTTCACATGAGAGACTATTCAGCTGATGGTGTTCACACATATTTGACTCTTCAAAACTGACTTTTCACACTTGTGTGGCTGTTCAACAACTATCTTTAATGTTCCTATCTTTTCAGCCAACAAGTGCCAATTTAAGGAGTAATTTAAGAGCAAGGCCGAACCTGGACAAGACCATTGATCTACCGATGCATTCATCTTTGCAAGGTGCATTTGCTTCATGCTTAAGCTGCCCATTTGAATGCCCATTCAGCCGAATCTTATGGAGGAATTAATTCTGGAATTCTCTTGATTTTTCTTAGCTTTTAAGTTTGTCTATTCGGCTAGCCTTTGAAGAACTATAAATATTTGTTTGTTCATTTGTAAAAGGACTTTTGCCTTTTTATTATTGAAATTAAGTATTTTGGGAGAATTTCTTCTCTAAATTTCGTCCAAAGACTTTGTTGGCTTATCTACTAGTTAGTGGCGTCAACCTTGTTCTGTAACCCGAACTTATCACTTTCAACTAAAGTGTGGCGTTCAACTATACCGAGGTTCCTATATTCGATAGATAGTGGGTCAAGGTTCTCTTACATCCTTATTCATCCATCTTAAAGACATATAAGAATCGGGTCAACCTTAATCCTTAACGTTGGTTCATTCTTGTTTTTAAGCCCATCTTTCCATTTCATTTTGAATCGAAAATTCCAAACCATTATTATTTGTTTCCTACCTTTTCTTAGCCTAATTAATTTACAAATCACTTCCCTTAATCTCACATGAACCTCAAACAACTTCATTGTTCAAGTAAAACGAATTGACTCAAGAAGAATGAAACTTTATCGTTTGGACGATCGGGTAACAAAAGTGATTCAACTCATTAAATAGAGGCCGGTTCGCATCATTTGGTATCAGAGCTAGCTGAATCAGAGTAAGAATCGTCGTCTTCGTATTATGGTATTGTAAAAATTGAAAAGAAAATTGAAAAAAAAATTGTATACGGTCTAGGTGCGGACGAAAAGAACGTGAAAGATCCGTAAAAAAAAAGAGTCTGGAGACACTTCAACAAAATTTTTTCAAAATCACATTCTACACTCTTTTATATCTCTCTTAGTGTAACACCCCGAACCCGAAACCGACACCGGAGTCGAACACGAGGTGTTAACTGGCTTTAACCCCTTACAAAATTTATTTTCCAGACACTGCCCAATCTGTGTACTAGTCGTTTTAAAAATCATATCTTGAGTTTCGTAACTCGAAAATCAGTTTCGTAATTTTTCCCAGAAACTAGACTCATGTGCCCATCTATGTATTTTTTCTAGAATTTTTGGTCAGGCCAATTAGTACAGTTTATTAGTCAAAGTCTCCCAAGTTGCAGGGGTCGACTACACTGACCTTTGCCCATTACGACTTGGATATCTCCCTGCACGGGGCTCCAATACTGATGCTGTTTGTTTTTATGAAAACTAGACTCAGAGAGGAATCTGTACATATATGGTACGACCCCTAATTATCTCTGGTTAATTTGTAATGAATTTCCAAAGTCGGAGTAGGGAATCCAGAAACCGTTCTGGCCCTGTCCCACAAAAATCTGATTATCTCTTAATATACTGCCCATATGATCTTTTCGTTACTTCCTCATGAAAACAGACTCATCGAGCTTCGATTACATAATTTATTCATCAATTAATTCCACTCCTACTATTTTTAATGATTTTTCAATCTCATGACACTGCTGCTGCCAGCATCTGTTACGAAAGTAACTAGGTCCATTTCATGCCTACCCTTGATCCAACTCAATCGAACATTCGTGCCATTTTCGCATGGCTTAAAGTTTACATGCCAAAATTCAAACACAACGTAATAGCTTATACATGCCAAAATGTTCTTCTAAGCCAACTAAGAAGAAAATACCAAAACTTGCTATCCGGTGTGATGACTTCGATGACGGCCTGACCCCGCAAAAATAGATGAGTCCAAGCAACCTATAATGGGTGACAAGGAAACACCGAGTGAGTTTATAACTCAGTAAGTCATAAGCAATGCATTACCATCCATCAATAACATTATCACAAGAGGAAACAAAATGGAACGAGACAATTTACTCCATCCATACCGAACCATACCATAGTTCCTCCAACCTATCGATTCAATTTCATACCAATTTATGCATTCACAATCCACATACTCATCAATAGGATATTCGAGGCATTTTCATAAATCATTTTATTTTCGTTACAAACATACAACTAAACGGCCTTTCACCCATTCTACGATAAATTTTATGTACGTGACTTCAAGTATAGTTATCACATAGGTTCAACTTACCGAGCTCAACACCAAGTATAAGCATAGCGCATATTAGCCATGTACTCAAGACACTTACCCGATCCGCTGTCCGCGATCGACTCAATAGTGTCGCACACATAGTGTCCATAATGATTCACGAATGTATATTGAGCCCGCACACTCAGTGCTATATAATCAACTCACACACTTAGTGCTACGTAATCAAATCGCACACTTAGTGCTACATAGTCAAACTCGCACACTTAGTGCCGCATGGTCAATTCGCACACTTAGTGCATCATATTCATTTCGCACACTTAGTGCTGTACAATTTAATCCCGCGCACTTAGCGCCAATCTCATGGTCATAAATGGTTATCCCGCACGTTTAGTGCCGAGATCAACAACTCAGTACATCTTACCTCTTTTCGTTCATTCAACAATTTCATCATCACATACGTACATGCATATATATATGTATATTTATTCATTCCATTCAGCATCAATACATAACATTATGACCAATGAAATAATCCCAACTACATGCTTAATGACTTACCTCGTGTTGGGTAAGACGGTTCCAACTCGGCTACTTGATAACCTTTTCTTTGCCTTTGCTCGATTCACCTCCTTTAACTCCTTGAGCTAAATCAATAATTTAACTAGTTTAACCACCTTGCTAAATATTTACAATCCAATTTCACATGTATATGTATGTTAGTATATTCGGCTAATAACCTCATGCAACTACCAAAGCCGAATCAACTAAATATACTTATGATATATATATATATCATCATCGAAATCACCTAAGCTTAGACATCAATTTTTAATTCCAAGCAAGTTGCCGAATGCAACCTTACTAAATTTTCATGGATTCAAGTCATGGATTCAATATACCATCACCATGGAATCAACAACCAAAAATTCATAGACAATTTAGGAAAATCACATTACAAATCTCAAATTCAAACAAAGACCATGGCCGAAATGCACATATGACCACATAGCAAAAATATTGAACCTTTGGTTGCCTAATTAGCTTAACATCCATCAAATTTTAAATCAAGAAACTCACCTCATCTATAATCAACCCTCAATACCCTAAAGCATCAAAAACGACATCAAAGAAATACAACCATCCATGGCCGAATGTCATAGCCGAATTGTTTTAACCATGAGTAACATAACAAGCATAGATCGTGTTTATGGATATACCATGGCCGATTCAAGCTAATCACCTCCAAAATCATCAACCATTTTCGATGCATATAACATATATAAACATGAATAAGTTTCATATAATCTCTTAACACATTAATTTCTTTCATCAACAACCTTTTGTTTCTTTATCCATCAAAACTTAAAGGTAAGAAAAAATCAAGTTCTTCTCACACATACCATAACCGAAAGCTCCATCCAACACTCTAAATTCGAAATTTTAGTATGGCTAGGTAAGAAAAACATGATGATTAACCCAAACAACTATTATTTCAAAAGAAAAATTAACAAAATTTACTAACCTCCTCTTCATTCAAAAGGCCGAATGCCTTTGCTTCACTTTCTTCTGTTTTTTCTTTCTTTAGGTACGGCTATTGTGGTAAGGAAAAGGATGAACACTCCTCCTTCCTCCCTTATTTTATTCATCCTTTCTTTTCTTTTTAATTCACTTCTTTTATTTTCTAATCCACTTACCAATATTAAATAATAAACAACATAAACTTGGAGGAATGGAACCATGCTTGGCCGGCCACCTATCAAGAATTGGGCACCTTGACATGCAAACCCAAACTTTCTCACCTTGTTATTATTTAATCCTTATAATTCATCTATCATCTTTTCTAACTTCGTCAACTAGGTCCTTTTTGAATTAATTCACAATCCTAATGCTAATATTAAGCATTTAATTTCTCATATATTCACTGTCACACAACAATTTATGCAATTAAAACACGAAAATAAATTTTTGGCTCGGTAATGTGGTCTCGAAACCACATTCCGACCAGGGTCTAATTTGGGTTGTCACAACTCTCCCCCACATAAGAAATTTTCGTCCCTGAAAATCTTACCGGTAAATAAATTTGGATATCGATCCTTCATAGAGTCCTCAAGTTCCCAAGTGGCTTCTTCAATTCCGTGTTTATGCCACAGTACTTTCACTAATGAGATTTTCCTGTTTCGTAGTTCTTTTACTTCATGTGCTAAAATACGAACTGGTTCTTCTTCGTAACTTAAATTAGATTGAATCTCGATCTCCGATGGAGGAATTACGTGCGATGGATCGGACCTATATCGTCGAAGCATCGAGACATGAAAAACGTTGTGAATCTTTTCGAGCTCAGGGGGCAAAATTAATCGGTATGCAACGGGTCCAACTCGTTCGGATACTTCGTACGGACCGATGAACCTCGGACTCAATTTGCCCTTACGACCAAATCTAAGCACCTTCTTCCAGGGTGAAACTTTGAGAAATACTTTGTCTCCAACCTGATATTCAATGTCTTTTCTTTTCAAATCCGCATACGATTTCTGATGATCTGTGGCTACCTTCAAACTTTCACGGATTACCTTTACTTTCTGTTCGGCATCTTTAATCAAATCAACTCCGAAAATTTTACTTTCACCGAGCTCAGTCCAAAACAATGGTGTACGGTATTTACGACCGTACAAAGCCTCGTAAGGTGCCATCTTAATACTTGATTGGAAACTATTGTTGTAAGTGAATTCGATCAAAGGTACATACCGTTCCCATGAACCACTAAACTCAAGGATGCAGCATCTCAGCATATCCTCGAGTATCTGAATTATCCGCTCGGATTGACCATCGGTTTGGGGATGAAAAGCGGTGCTAAAATGCAGCTTGGTACCCAAAGCTTCTTGCAATTTCTTCCAAAATCACGAGGTGAATCTCGGATCTCTATCCGACACGATAGAAATAGGTACTCCATGTAATCTCACAATCTGAGAAACATACAATTCGGCTAGTTTATTCAATGAAAAATCCGTACGCACGGGGATAAAGTGAGCCGACTTAGTCAGCCTATCAACAACAACCCAAATCGCATCCTTCTTACTTGCGGACAATGGCAGTCCGGACACAAAGTCCATTGTGACTCGGTCCCATTTCCACTCGGGTATCATGATCGGCTGAAGTAACCCTGAAGGCACTTGATGTTCCACTTTCACTTGTTGACATATTAAACATCTCGAAACAAAGTCGGAGATGTCTCGCTTCATACCATGCCACCAAAACGACGTTTCAAGTCGTTGTACATTTTCGTGCTCCCCGGGTGAATTGACATTCGGCTACAATGGGCTTCGTTCAGGATCATCGGAATGAGTTCGAATTCCTTGGAACGCACAAACGACTTCTAAACCTCAAACAACCATCATCATCAATCTGAAACTCCGATTCCTTGTTCGGAACACACTCAGCTCATTTTGCAACTAATTCATCATCGACTTTCTGAGCTTCACGAATTTGATGAGTCAATAATGGTTTGGCTTTTAATTCAGCTACTAACACATTGTCAGGTAGAACAGACAAGTGTACATTCATCGCTCGCAAAGCAAACAGTGATTTCCGGCTTAAGGCGTCCGCAACCACATTAGCCTTTCCCGGGTGGTAATCAATGACAAGCTCGTAATCTTTCAACAACTCAAGCCAACGTCTTTGTCGCAGATTCAAGTCTCGTTGAGTCATCAAATATTTGAGACTTTTGTGATCCGAAAACACATGGCACTTCTCGCCAAACAAATAATGTCGCCATATTTTCAATGCAAACACAATGGCGGCTAGTTCGAGATCATGGGTCGGATAATTTCTCTCGTGTGGCTTCATTGTCTCGACGCATAGGCCACAACTCGACCTTCTTGCATCAATACGCAACCCAACCCAAGTAGGGATGCGTCACTATAAATGACAAACTCTTTACCCGATTCGGGTTGCACCAAAATTGGAGCTTCGGTCAGATGAGTTTTCAGTTGATCGAAGCTTTTCTGACATTTCTCCGTCCATTCGAACTTAACATCCTTCTGAAGTAGCTTCGTCATTGGTGTGGCTATCATCGAGAAACCTTTGACAAATCGTCGGTAATAACCGGTGAGCCCTAGAAAGCTCCGGACTTCGGTAACGTTTCTCGGAGGCTTCCAGTTAAGTATGGCTGAAATTTTGCTCGGGTCAACTCGAATACCCGATGCGGATACCACATGACCCAAGAAGCTAACCTCTCTTAACCAGAACTCACACTTACTGAACTTAGCATATAACTGCTTATCCCGCAAAATTTGCAACACTTGCCTCAGATGCTCAGCATGTTCGGTCTCATCTCTTGAATAGACCAAGATGTCATCAATAAACACAACTACGAACCGATCCAAATACGGCCTGAAGATCCGATTCATCAAATCATAAACACCGCAGGGGCATTAGTGAGCCCGAACGGCATCACTAAGAACTCGTAGTGATCGTACCTCGTTCTGAAAGCAGTTTTGGGTACGTCCGAATCTCGAATCCGCAACTGATAATAACCGATCTCAAATCTATCTTTGAAAACACCGATGCTCCCTTTAATTGATCGAACAGATCATCAATACGCGGTAACTGATACTTATTCTTTATCGTCACTTTATTCAGTTGACGATAGTCAATGCACAACCTCATGGTTCGTCCTTCTTTTTCACGAACAATACTGGTGCACCCCAAGGTGAGAAACTCGGTCGAGCGAAACCTCTATCCGTCAATTCTTGCAACTGAGCTTTCAACTCTTTTAACTCGGTTAGTGCCATACGATACGAAGCGATCGAAATTGGCGTAGTTCCAGGTACAAGCTCAATACCAAACTCTACCTCCCGAACAGGTGGCAAACCCGGTAACTCTTCAGGAAAAACATCCGGGTATTCACAACCACCGGCACCGATTCGGGTTTCTTTTCTAACTCCTTGTCATCAAGTACATACGCGAGGTATGCTTCGCACCCTTTCTTACATATTTCTGGGCCAACATTGCTGATATTACAGCTGGCAACCCCCTTAAGTCCGCAGACTCAACTCGGATTATTTCGTTATTTGCGCACCTCAAATCGATAGTCTTGCTTTTGCAATTCACAACCGCATCATGCGCGGTTAACCAATCCAAACCAAGAATAACATCAAACCGTCGAACGGCAAAAGCATCAAATCGGCCGGAAAACAGGATTCTCGGATTATTAGAGGGCATCTCTTACACACTTTATCAACAAGTACGCATTGACCCAAAGGGTTTGATACTCGAATTACGAGCTCAGTAGACTCAACAGGTAGAGTCTTACTGGTTGCTAAGGTTTCGCATACATATGAATGAGTAGAACCAGGGTCAATCAATGCAATCACATTAGTATCAAAGAGAGTGAAGGTACCAGTGATGACGTCGGGGGAGGATGCCTCCTCTCGTGCGCGAATGGCATATGCTCTAGCAGGAGTACGGTTCTCGGCTCGATCGGCCGTATCAGAAGCCCCCCTCTGACTACCACCCCTGCCTCCTAAAATTCTCGGTGGTCTACCTCTAGATGTCACTCCACTAGGTCTTGCACCTTGAATCTTATTCTTCTCATCCAGCTCCGTGCAATCTCTAATGAGGTGGTCCTTCGAACCGCATCCGTAACAGGCCCTGCTAGTAGACTTGCCCCAACATTCACCTAGGTGTCGTCTTCCACATTGGGGACATTCAGGTTTCTCGTGACGATTATTGCCCACACTAGCTACCGAAGTAGCTCGGGAGCCCATCGATGGTCTTGCCCTGATGGAAATTCCCGCAGTCGCCCTCGACTTATTAATGTCCTCCCTGAACTTCTTTACAGCTGAGAACGAGCTTTACCCGTCGATCTTTTACGATAATCTCTAGCTTCAAATTCAGCCTTCCTCTTCTCCTTTCCAAGTTCTTCCGCCTTGCAGGCTCGTTCGACTAGTGTTACGAATTCTTTATTTCCAAAATACCCATTAGTAGCTTTAAATCTTCATTCAATCCTTCCTCGAATCTTTTGCACATAGCAACCTCATCAGCTACACACTCCCGGGCATACCTACTGAGTCTTACGAATTCATGTTCGTATTCAGATACAGTCATACGGCCTTGCTTGAGTTCCAAGAACTCCTTACGCTTCTGATCAATGAACCGTTGGCTAATAAATTTCTTCCGGAATTCCGTTTGAAAGAAGTCCCAAGTTACTCGCTCGTTCGGGACTATGGAAATCAAGGTCCTCCACCAATAGTAGGCTGAGTCTCGCAACAAAGATACAGCACATTTTAGACATTCATCGGGTGTGCATGACAATTCATCGAACACCCGAATGGTATTATCAAGCCAGAACTCGGCCCTTTCGGCATCATCAGTTACAATGGCCTTGAACTCCTCGGCCCCACGCTTCCTAATCAAGTCTACAGGTGGCTTACTCAGCCTCACAGGATCAGCGACTGATGGCATTACAGGCTCTTGGGGTGGATTATTCAAATTTGGGAATTGTTGGACAGCCGGGTTGGTTCGGGCATATTGCGCGACCCACTCATTCATCATGGTAAAGAAGGCTTGTTTAGCCCCCTCACCTTGATTATTCGCAGATGACTGAGGTTCAACAGGCGGCGTCCCTTGTGCAGGAGCAGCCGCTACGCTCTCAACGTCATCCGCTAGGGTTCTTTCTTCACCGGGATCCATTTACTAATCAAAACAAAAACATTTCAACCGTCAGAAGTCATCACCCTTTAAACATTAACATTAAGGCATGTATAGCTAGACTCATACGTGCTATGGTAGTCCTAGAACCGACTAAACCATAGCTCTGATACCAATTAAATGTACACCCCGAACCCGAAACTGACACCGGAGTCGAACACGAGGTGTTAACTGGCTTTAACCCCTTACAAAATTTATTTTCCAGACACTGCCCAATCTGTGTACTAGTCGTTTTAAAAATCATATCTTGAGTTTCGTAACTCGAAAATCAGTTTCGTAATTTTTCCCAGAAACTAGACTCATGTGCCCATCTATGTATTTTTTTCTAGAATTTTTGGTCGGGCCAATTAGTATAGTTTATTAGTAAAGTCTCCCAAGTTGCAGGGGTCGACTACACTGACCTTTTCCCATTACGACTTGGATATCTCCCTGCACAGGGCTCCAATACTGATGCCGTTTGTTTCTATGAAAACTAGACTCAGAGAGGAATCTGTACATATATGGTACGACCCTAATTATCTCTGGTTAATTTGTAATGAATTTCCAAAGTCGGAGCAGGGAATCCAGAAACCGTTCTGGCCCTGTCCCACAAAATCTGATTATCTCTTAATATACTGCCCATATGATCTTTTGTTACTTCCTCATGAAAACAGACTCATCGAGCTTCGATTACATAATTTATTCATCAATTAATTCCACTCCAACATTTTTAATGATTTTCAATCTCATGACACTGCTGCTGCCAGCATCTGTTACGAAAGTAACTAGGTCCATTTCATGCCTACCCTTGATCCAACTCAATCGAACATTCGTGCCATTTTCGCATGGCTTAAAGTTTACATGCCAAAATTCAAACACAACGTAATAGCTTATACATGCCAAAATGTTCTTCTAAGCCAATAAGAAGAAAATACCAAAACTTGCTATCCGGTGTGATGACTTCGATGACGGCCTGACCCCGCAAAAATAGATGAGTCCAAGCAACCTATAATGGGTGACAAGGAAACACCGAGTGAGTTTATAACTCAGTAAGTCATAAGCAATGCACCACCATCCATCAATACATTATCAAAGAGGAAACAAAATGGAACGAGACAATTTACTCCATCCATACCGAACCATACCATGGTTCCTCCAACCTATCGATTCAATTTCATACCAATTTATGCATTCACAATCCACATACTCATCAATAGGATATTCGAGGCATTTTCATAAATCATTTTATTTTCGTTACAAACATACAACTAAACGGCCTTTCACCCATTCTATGATAAATTTTATGTACGTGACTTCAAGTATAGTTTCACATAGGTTCAACTTATCGAGCTCAACACCAAGTATAAGCATAGCACCTATTAGCCATGTACTCAAGACACTTACCCGATCCGCTGTCCGCGATCGACTCAATAGTGTCGCACACATAGTGTCCATAATGATTCACGAATGTATATTGAGCCCGCACACTCAGTGCTATATAATCAACTCGCACACTTAGTGCTACGTAATCAAATCGCACACTTAGTGCTACATAGTCAAACTCGCACACTTAGTGCCGCATGGTCAATTCGCACACTTAGTGCATCATATTCATTTCGCACACTTAGTCAACATAGTCAAATCGCACACTTAGTGCTGTACAATTTAATCCCGCGCACTTAGCGCCAATCTCATGGTCATAAATGGTTATCCCGCACGTTTAGTGCCGAGATCAACAACTCAGTACATCTTACCTCTTTTCGTTCATTCAACAATTTCATCATCACATACGTACATGCATATATATATGTATATTTATTCATTCCATTCAGCATCAATACATAACATTATGACCAATGAAATAATCCCAACTACATGCTTAATGACTTACCTCGTGTTGGGTAAGACGGTTCCAACTCGGCTACTCGATAACCTTTTCTTTGCCTTTGCTCGATTCACCTCCTTTAACTCCTTGAGCTAAATCAATAATTTAACTAGTTTAGCCACCTTGCTAAATATTTACAATCCAATTTCACATGTATATGTATGTTAGTATATTCGGCTAATAACCTCATGCAACTACCAAAGCCGAATCAACTAAATATACTTATGATTATATATATATCATCATCGAAATCACCTAAGCTTAGACATCAATTTTTTTTATTCCAAGCAAGTTGCCGAATGCAACCTTACTAAATTTTCATGGATTCAAGTCATGGATTCAATATACCATTACCATGAAATCAACAACCAAAAATTCATAGACAATTTAGGAAAATCACATTACAAATCTCATATTCAAGCAAAGACCATGGCCGAAATGCACATATGACCTCATAACAAAAATATTGAACCTTTGGTTGCCTAATTAGCTTAACATCCATCAAATTTTAAATCAAGAAACTCACCTCATCTATAATCAACCCTCAATACCCTAAAGCATCAAAAACGACATCAAAGAAATACAACCATCCATGGCCGAATGTCATAGCCGAATTGTTTTAACCATGAGTAACATAACAAGCATAGATCGTGTTTATGGATATACCATGGCCGATTCAAGCTAATCACCTCCAAAATCATCAACCATTTTCGATGCATATAACATATATAAACATGAATAAGTTTCATATAATCTCTTAACACATTAATTTCTTTCATCAACAACCTTTTGTTTCTTTATCCATCAAAACTTAAAGGTAAGAAAAAATCAAGTTCTTCTCACACATACCATAACCGAAAGCTCCATCCAACACTCTAAATTCGAAATTTTAGTATGGCTAGGTAAGAAAACGTGATGATTAACCCAAACAACTATTATTTCAAAAGAAAAATTAACAAAATTTACTAACCTCCTCTTCATTCAAAAGGCCGAATGCCTTTGCTTCACTTTCTTCTCTTTTTTCTTTCTTTAGGTTCGGCTATTGTGGTAAGGAAAAGGATGAACACTCCTCCTTCCTCCCTTATTTTATTCATCCTTTCTTTTCTTTTTAATTCACTTCTTTTATTTTCTAATCCACTTACCAATATTAAATAATAAACAACATAAACTTGGAGGAATGGAACCATGCTTGGCCGGCCACCTATCAAGAATTGGGCACCTTGACATGCAAACCCAAACTTTCTCACCTTGTTATTATTTAATCCTTATAATTCATCTATCATCTTTTCTAACTTCGTCAACTAGGTCCTTTTGAATTAATTCACAATCCTAATGCTAATATTAAGCATTTAATTTCTCATATATTCACTGTCACACAACAATTTATGCAATTAAAACACGAAAATAAATTTTTGGCTCGGTAATGTGGTCTCGAAACCACATTCCGACCAGGGTCTAATTTTGGGTTGTCACATTAAGTGTAAAAAAAATAAAAAATATATATCTATTCTGAATTGTGTTAGAATTGGTAATGCCTCGTAACACCATTCCAGCGACGGATATGGGTTAAGGGTGTTACATTTATCTCACCATTAGCCAATTATCTCTTCTTCCACATAATCCAAATGAACAACCTAACCATTTGAAGCACCTTAATTTTCCAAATCAAATTCCAAACACTAAAATTATCAATCGAGCCAAGTTAGTAAATACCTCTATAAGTCTTTACTGATGAAACATTATTCCTTGTCGCCCATCTCCATGATAGTTGATTTGGTCCCACATCAATTGAAAGAGGCAAAACAGCTGCTATCTACAACACAATATGGTTCAAAAGATTCATCCTTAATCGAGCCAAATGTAACGCCCCAAAATTCTTATTTTTGTTATTGTGGAATGTGAAAAATGTGTATCTAGTTCAGTGGTTAAGTGTTTTGGGTATGTGCGTGAGGTCCCAAGTTCAAGCCCTAACTTTGGCAAAATTTTTTTTCTAACTTTACCCCTATTTCAGCAAGTAGGCTTTTAAGTAATTGTTTATAAGTTTTCATCAGTATAGGCCTGCTGGTCTAGAGGTTAAGTGAAGTGTAAGTTTGCTAGAGGTTCTGTGTTCGACTCTTTGCATGGGAAAAAGAGATTATTTTCGCTCGATTTGGTGGCTGAGAGTTTGAGTTGTATCGAAAATCTGAGAAGTGGGTGGTTGAGTTAGTGTAGGTAGTGGGATATGAGTAAATCAGTTCTCCCAAAAATCTCTCTCTTTAGAAAGAAGAAAAACTGACCATTCTCTCTGCCACTTGCCCTTACTTTTTCTTGTTGTTTCCTTTTTGCCGTCGCCCTTCTTGCTCCCTTGCTGCTGTCTATCTACTCTCTTTTCCATCTACTTCTAAATTTTCAGGACTCGTTAGTTAGGCTTTTGCACATTATTGGTAAGTTTCAGCTTTTGCTAATCTAAACGTTTTTTTGAATACTTTCTAAGAGGGGTTTCTTTTTGGTGTTTAGGAGTTAATCAAGGGACTGTATATCATTTCCAATCGATGAGTTAAGAGCATGGAATTCTCATTTCGATCAAAGGTATGGTTATCGATAGTTAATGGATGAACGTCTTATTATAATCCCATTTGAGCTTTGATAATGTTACAGAAATTGGGTGTTGGAATGTCGATTTTTAGGCTATGGAGTGCTCAGGGATCATTTTAGCATCAATCGATACCAGGTGTGTACCCTAAAACACAGAGAATGGGGTTTCAGCGAAAGCTAAAAGCCCCACTGTCGATGCCACACTGGCGTGTGGTCGTCCGTGTGGTAGGCCATGCACCATAACACGGGCATGTGATCGACGAAGCCAGGCTATATGCTCAAGACACGGCCGTGTGATGGCCAAGTAAGCCATGTGCAACACAAGGGTCGGTGCGGTGGAGGACTCGATGGTGACCACAGGTAATCCCCAGACCTAGAAGGGTCGGTGCGGTGGAGGACTCGATGGTGACCACAGTTTTTAGACTTTTACTGTAACGCCCTGAACCCGAGACTGTTGCTGGAGTCGAACACGAGGTGTTAACGGACTTAATTCATTTATTTACACAGTTCATTTTAAAATTTCCAGACAAGCTGGCTAACTGCATCACAGTCACTTTAAAAATCTTATCTTGAGTTCCAAAACTCAAAAACTGATTCTGTAAATTTTTTCTGAAACTAGACTCATATATCCATCTACAAATTTTTTTTTAGAATTTTTGGTCAGGCCAATTAGTACAGTTTATTAGTTAAAGTCTCCCCTGTTTTGTCTTATCTACACAGGTAATCCCCAGACCTAGAAGGGTCGGTGCGGTGGAGGACTCGATGGTGACCACAGTTTTTAGACTTTTACTGTAACGCCCTGAACCCGAGACTGTTGCTGGAGTCGAACACGAGGTGTTAACGGACTTAATTCATTTATTTACACAGTTCATTTTAAAATTTCCAGACAAGCTGGCTAACTGCATCACAGTCACTTTAAAAATCTTATCTTGAGTTCCAAAACTCAAAAACTGATTCTGTAAATTTTTTCTGAAACTAGACTCATATATCCATCTACAAATTTTTTTTTAGAATTTTTGGTCAGGCCAATTAGTACAGTTTATTAGTTAAAGTCTCCCCTGTTTCAGGGTTCGACTACTCTAACCTTCATGCATTACGACTCAGATATCTCCCTGTACAGGGCTTCAATACTTATGCCGTTTGTCTCTAATGAAACTAGACTCAAAAAGGAATCTGTACATATAAAGCATGACTTCTAATTATCTTTGGTTAATTTATGGTGAATTTCCAAAGTCAGAATAGGGGATCCAGAAATCGCTCTGGCCCTGTTTCACGAAAACTTAAACATCTCATAAAATCTCGTATGGTCGTATCGTTTCTTTCATATGAAAAATAGACTCATCAAGATTCGATTACATAATTTATTCATTATTTAATTACATTTCTACTATTTTTTTGATTTTTCAAACTCACATCACTGCTGCTGTCAGCATCTATTTTAAGGTAAATGCCACACTGGCGTGTGGTCGTCCGTGTGGTAGGCCATGCACCATAACACGGGCATGTGATCGACGAAGCCAGGCTATATGCTCAAGACACGGCCGTGTGATGGCCAAGTAAGCCATGTGCAACACAGGGGCTAGACTGATTTGGGCCGTGTGGGCCACACGGGCATGTGGGTCCACACGGGTAGTCCACACGGGCGTGTGGGATTTTGGGTTAGGCCGTGTGATCCTCACGACCAAGGCCAATTTGGGCCGTGTGGGCCACACGGATGTGTGGGCCCATATAGGCAAGCCACATGGGCATGTGAGCCCATTTGTTTGAAATGACTCCTAGGGTTGCACGGGTTGTCCAAGTCGACTGTGAACCTACTGTAGGGTCAGTAAGCATCACCTAGACCCCTAAATATATTATTTGAATGTATGTGATGCATGATAAATTATGCATGTTTTTTGATGTATATATATGTATACGTATGACTGATGGTTGCATAAAAGCATGACATATTGTATGTTTGCATTGCATTGGGTTAGGATGATGATATTTGTAGAAAGTGTAGTAAAAGGCTTTAAAGCCTATTTATCTGGTAGGTCAGCTGCAATATACTAAATATGTGCCGCATTCGGTATTACTTGGAGTGTAGGGATGGGTGGGTGTTTTAAACCCCACATAGAGTGTAGGGATGGACGGAAATGGTGTGTAGATGCTGATGGGTAGGACTCTGTTACTGATTACTGTTTGCATTACTGATACTATGATGGGCTAAAGCCTTAATGTATATTTGATACTAAAACTGAAATAGGCTAAGGCCTAAACTGTTACTGAAACTAAAATGGGCTTAGGCCCAGACTGCATTTGACTGTTTGTTGTTTGACTGTATGCGTGTTTTCTGTGGGGGTCACACATTGAGTTTACGTAAACTCACCCTTTTTGTCTTATCTACACAGGTAATCCCCAGACCTAGAAGGGTCGGTGCGGTGGAGGACTCGATGGTGACCACAGTTTTTAGACTTTTACTGTAACGCCCTGAACCCGAGACTGTTGCTGGAGTCGAACACGAGGTGTTAACGGACTTAATTCATTTATTTACACAGTTCATTTTAAAATTTCCAGACAAGCTGGCTAACTGCATCACAGTCACTTTAAAAATCTTATCTTGAGTTCCAAAACTCAAAAACTGATTCTGTAAATTTTTTCTGAAACTAGACTCATATATCCATCTACAAATTTTTTTTTAGAATTTTTGGTCAGGCCAATTAGTACAGTTTATTAGTTAAAATCTCCCCTGTTTCAGGGTTCGACTACTCTGACCTTCATGCATTACGACTCAGATATCTCCCTGTACAGGGCTTCAATACTTATGCCGTTTGTCTCTAATGAAACTAGACTCAAAAAGGAATCTGTACATATAAAGCATGACTTCTAATTATCTTTGGTTAATTTATGGTGAATTTCCAAAGTCAGAATAGGGGATCCAGAAATCGCTCTGGCCCTGTTTCACGAAAACTTAAACATCTCATAAAATCTCGTATGGTCGTATCGTTTCTTTCATATGAAAAATAGACTCATCAAGATTCGATTACATAATTTATTCATTATTTAATTACATTTCTACTATTTTTTTTGATTTTTCAAACTCACATCACTGCTGCTGTCAGCATCTATTTTAAGGTAAATTTCACTTATTTCATAGTTTTCCATGAATCAACTAGTCGTTTGACATACATAGCACCAAATATGATTGTGATTAACCATTCCAATGGCTAATCATTACCAAGCATTTCCATGCCACTCAATAACCATATATACAAAATGATTATAATGCTATGCTCAAAATATATAAGCCATTTTCGCATGGCTATCCGAATATATACATAATCAAAAGGTACTTAATTAACAACAAAGGTCAGCCCTATACATGCCATTATCAAAGTTCAACTAAAAGAGTACCAAAAGGGCTTAGATAGTGTGGACGACTTCGACTTTGAAATTCCCGAGTCTGATAGCTGACGAACAAAATCTATAAAACAGAGAATCAAAGTAACAGAATAAGCATTTTAATGCTTAGTAAGTTTAAGTAATGAAATTATTTACGACTAAAGTATAGCGTTCATACGACTAAATGAATAATTGCGTATACGCATATTCCCAAAATCATACTTACTTCATGCCTCAACCAGTATATTCATACACAGGGGATCAAACCTAACTAAAGGCCGGAAGTTTGTTAATCAATTGGGCGAATACTATTTAAAAAGGAATCAACTTTTCCGATGCATATACGAAACATACCTTATCGTTAGGATTTTATGAGCGTATTAATTGAAATTATTACAGCAAGATCACTCATTTCCAAACCCAAGTACCTTCGGGATTTAGCCGGATATAGCAACTCGCACAAATGCCTTCGGGTCTTAGCCAAGATATAGTCACTAGCACAAATGCCTTCGGGTCTTAGCCCGGATATAGTCACTAGCACAAAATGCCTTCGGGTCTTAGCCCGGATATCATCCAAATAATCATGCACATATATCAATAAATCATAACACATCTATTTTTCATTTTCGTTACTAGAACTCAAACACAAGACACTTATCAACCATTACCATTTTCGGCTCAATAGCCACATACAAAGAGAATGATTTTGATTTGCTTCATAACATGATCTCTTTACACATTCGGCTACTAGTCATAGTATAAACTAATTACCTCGATATATAATTTAAGTAGAATCATTACATCGTCGTTTATTTGTTATGATTATATGTCATGGCTTAATCAAATCATAAACTAAGTTCCATTACTCAAAGACTTACCTCGGATGTTGTCGAATGACTTCAGCGGCTATTCGATTACTTTTTCCTTTCCTTTATCAGATTTAGTTCCCCTTTGCTCTTGAGCTTAATTTAACAAATAAATTGATTTAATCATTTTGAACATCAAAGAAAAATTCAAGGTACTTAACCCTTATATATATATTAGACATTAGAGTCATCACACGGGTACAAAACATAGCCGCAAAAGTCTTTAGCATAAATACCTATAATAACATCCAAATCATTAATTTTGTTAACACACGCATAACACATAAAGTTAACTAAAGCTATATTCCCTTATAAGGTAGTATCCTTAATGAGCTCATACCATGACTATACCTAACCGAATTCAAGTAAAGAACTTAGTACAATCACACATATTCACTAATGTTTAATTCTAGCATGCTTTCATATCTTATATACCTCATTCGGCCCTAACCGCTCAACTTAACTTATATATACAAATTCCATCTCGAAATTAAAAGTAGCAAAAATTCAATTAGGTTACAATAATGCCCATCAATGACCGAATTACTCAATCACATCTATAACCGATTTTCTATCTTGTTCATATTAATAGCCAATATCAACATTAATGCCGAATGCTTAAGCACAACTAAACTAAAAATTTACCCAACATCATTTTAATTTGCCATTTCCTACTCTTCAAATTATCAATTACAAGGTGATTTACATCTATATATTAAACCAAACTTGCTAGCATACAAAATTCTTTAACCGAATGTTATAAACCCAAGCCACACATATTGTTCATTAAGACCCTTCAATGGCCACATTCGGCACCTCCCTATGAACAAACCAATTTCAACCTTCAAGAAAAAGAAAAGAAATATATGTACTAAGAGCTTCAACTACTTGGCCGAATATCAAACCTCCAAACAACCAAAACTTAATCCATGGAATGAATAGAACTTGAACTAATCACCTTATTTATGCATAAATTTTTAAGAATTTCAAAGTACTTACCTCTTCCTAAACATCAACCAAGCCGAACATGAAACAAGAGAATTCTTTTCTTCTTCCTCCCTCAAGTCACGGCAATGGAGGAGCAAGGATGAAACAACTTTGGTTTCTCCTCCCACTCACCTCATGTTTTATTATTCTTAATTCATTATTTTATTTTGTAAACCAAAAATGTTAATAGAAAAATATTATCAATAATAGCCCATACCATGGCCGGCCACTACTTATCATAAATGGAAATTTGACATGCAAACCCATCATTTTTACAACATGCATTAATAGATCCTTATAGATTAACCTATCACATTTCAAAAGTGTCACACATAAGTCCTATTAGCTAAATTCACATGCAATCGACTAAATCGAAGCTTAAAAATTTCACACATTCATATTCACATATTTTAGACAATAAATATCATATTCAAATACTTCGGTGACTCAGTTTAGCGGTCCCGAAACCACTTTTTGACTAGGGTCAATTTAGGGCTATCACATTTACAATTTATAATTTATGATTTATGGTTTTATTTACAGTGGTTTATTTGGATGTAATTTGGGGACTTTTTGGGACTTTTGCTTAAATTGGGTTCTTATTTATTTTTATGGATTTATAACTTCTAGACGTAGGAAAACTCAGTTTTCAAAAAGACAAAGTTTTCTCTAAATACATGATTTACTCAAAACGGTTTGAAAAGCTTTCACAATGAATTATGTTTAAAATAATCGATTAAACGAGTAAGATTTCTAAATTTAATAAGAGATAAGAAAAGTAATTAAACAAAAATAGATTTATCATAGAAACTTTGTTTTCAAACACCATATCATGTGACATCGCTAGATTCGGCTATAGCGTTTGGGCCAGGTTTGGGGTGTTATATTTAGTGGTATTAAAATCAGGTTGCAAAACTCGATTGTGGATTTTGGGTTTTTAAAACTTGGCTTCTAAGAACTGATTTTCAAATTATTTGAAATGATTTGACTGATATGTGGTACACCGAGTCTCCGGCGCCGATCTTGTAAGTCTTCTGAAACTGTGATGAGTTTAAACTAAAAATACTATAAAGAGTATATTTTGAGACCACGGTAGGTAGTATACTGTGAAAACACTCTAGTTAGTGTGTACTGAAACTGTGGTGAAACTGGTAGAGGCTGCGACATACGAAAACAAACTCTGAATTACTAAAACTGCTTTTATAAAACTTCTATTAATAAATACTAAAACTTTAATTGATTCATAAAATTGTTAATGTAGATAAATTCTGAATGTACAATGAGCGCAAGAGGTATTAGTGGATGTCGTACTAGAGGCCGAAGTAGGGGTCGTAAAGAGGCTCGAGCTGAGTCCTTTTCACTGGGTCTGAAGATCGCATGGCTGGGAATGACACATTGTCTCATGCTATGTTAAGGATATTGGAGAGGGTCACTAGGCTGAATACCGTATCTGGAGGCCGTGGGTCAGCTACGAAACGACTCTTGTCCAGTGGAATTGAACTTTTTAGGGGTGTCATTAGAGTCACCCCTAATGTGGCCGAGTACTAGATTGTGGCAACGAAGTAGATTATGGATGACCTGGATTGCACCCCTGAGCAGAAACTAAAGGGTGCAATCTTGCTGTTGCACGATGAGGCTTATTAGTGGTGGTTGACTATTAAGGAGGGCACTTAGCCCGAACGCCTATCCTGGGAGTTCTTTAAGACCACTTTCTAGGGGAAATATGTGGGAGCCAGTTATGTGGACGCTCTGTGACAGCCCTAAATTGACCCTAGTCGGAAAGTGGTTTCGGGACCACTAAATCGAGTCATAAAAATAATTGACCGTCATATTTGATGTTTATTATATGTATATATGCATGTGTGAAAATTTCATGTTTGAATTTTGTTAATTGTAAGTGAATTTTATTAAATAGGACTTATGTGAGAAAATTTAGAAATGTGCTAGGCTAATGTTAAGTGGCCCATTTATGCATGTTGCAAATAATTGTACTTGCATGTCAAATACCCTTTTTTTTTACAAGTGGTGGCCGACCATAATGGTCACATATATATAATATGTACTAAATCTTAATTAAATGGCCATTATTTTATGCAAAAGAAAGGAAATAAATAAAAGAAAGAATAAAAAAGAAAAGTAATGAAAACAAAGCTTGTATCCTTGGTTCTTCTTGGCCGATTGTAAAGAGGAAGTAGGGAGGGAGGCATTCGGTCATCCTAGGCTAATAGCAAGGTAAGAAGTTTATATTAGTTCATGAAATTTTGGTTAATCTTGAGTAAGATATCAAGCTACTTTTGTAACCCATGTAGAAATTTTGATTTGTGTTATGGACTAGGGCTTTCGGCTATGGTATTTGACAATGGTGAATTTTGTTGTTCCATGTTAAATTTAGATGAGCAAAGATAGATGAGTGTTTGAACTATACAAATAATCATATGTGAGCAATGGGTGCTAAAGGGAAAGGAATCGACTACCTTATTATGTACCAAGGCCGAATGTGTACTTGATAAAGGAGGGGTCGTTATTGAACATTAGGTTATGTCCCTAGTGAATGGATGAATTGATAACCATTGTGTATGAAGATTTGCTTTACTATGTTTTTGTTAGCAAGATGAGAAACGAGTTAAGATGGTCTTGGTGTAGTTGCCGAATTTGAATTAGGAAGTTATTGAGTAATGTTTGTACCTTAAGTGATAGAATAGAGTGAATGCTTGGAATGTGATATGTGTGAATTATATGTTAAATTAAGGTTTGCTAAGCTAGCTATTAAGGTGAAATGCAAATGTTAGTATTTGATTTGGTAATAATCTGCTTGGGGACAGCAGCAGTAAGGTGATTTTGGAAAATCGCCATAATTTGTAGGAGTTGAGTTAGAAGCTGAATAAATCATGTCATTAAAGCTTGAAGAGTCTAGTTTCTTACAAAAGAAACTATAAAAACAAAAGAGTTACCGATCTTGAGATATTTGAAGTATTGTGGGGCTGAGTCAAAATGACTACTAGATTCCCTGTTCTGTTTGTATAAAATCAGTATAAATTGTACAAAATATGCTCTCTTTTCTTTCATTTGAAACTAGACTCCTTAATGAGTCTAGTTTCAAATGAAAGAAAAGAGAGCATATTTTGAATTCTGTACAATGAGAAATTTGATTCGTAGCGAAGAGTAGTCAGTTTAGTCAAACAGTGAAACAAGGTGAACTTTAAGAAAAATCTGGTATTGTTGGGCTAAACTAAAAATTTTGAAAATTTTATGGATAATAGATAAATGAGTCTTCTGTCAAGAAAAATTTACGAAAATTGATTTGGAGTTTCGTAGCTCCAGTTATAAAAACTTTAGTGACTATTGCTCAGGAAGTCAGCTTATAGGGAAATTGTAATTATATTGTAAACATTAATGAAAATTTGCTAATGAATTATTTATTGATTTTTATAAAGCTTACTACAATCTATATGTGTGAAAGTCGAATCTATATGTATTATATTCTGAAAGTAATACTTGAATAGTCGATTAATGACTAGTTTAAAATTTGTTGAACTTAAGCTCAAGAGCAAAGGGGGACTAAATCTGATAAAGGGAAAGAAAAAGTAATTGAATAGCCGTTGAAATCGTTCGACAACATTCGAGGTAAGTTGTGGAGTAATGGAACTTAGATTATAATTCTATTAGATCATGTTATATACCAAATCAAAACCATGCTCTTTGTATGTGGTTATTGAGCCGAAAATGGTAATCGTAGATAAGTGCCTTGTGTCTGAGTTCTAGTAATGAAAACGAAATAAAGATGTGTTATGATTTGTGGACATATGTGCATGATTATTCGGATGATAACCGGACTAAGATCTGAAGGCATTTGTGCGAGTTGCTATATCCGGGCTATGTCCCGAAGGCATTTATGCTAGTGATTATATCCAGGTTAAGACCCGAAGGCATTTGTGCGAGTTGCTATATCCGGGCTAAGACCCGAGGGCATTTGTGTGAGTTGTTATATCCGGCTAAATCCCGAAGATACTTGGGTTTGGAAGTGAGCAATCTTGCTGTAATAATTTCAATTAATACGCTCATAAAATCCAAATGATAAGGTATGTTTCATATATGCATCGGAAAAGTCGATTCGTTTTAAATAGTATTCGTTCAATTGATTAACGAACTTTCGGCCTTTAGTTAGGTTTGATACCGTGTGTATGAATATGTTGATTGAAGCGTGAAGTAAGTATGATTATGAGAATGTGCATATATGAAGTTTTTCATTTAGCCATATGAATGTTATACTTTAGTCAAAACTAATTTCATTACTCAAACTTACTAAGCATTAAATGCTTATTCCGTTGCTTTGATTCTCTGTTTTATAGATTTTGCTCGTCAGCTATCGGACTCGGGATTGTCCAAGTCGAAGTCGTTCACACTATCGAAGCCCTTTTGGTACTCTTTTAGTTGAACTCTGATAATGGCATGTATAGGACTACCCTTTGTTGTTAATCAAGTACCTTTTGGTAATGTATGTGTGTATAGCCATGCGAAAATGGCTCGTATAATTTGAGTATGGCATTAAAATCATTTTGTGTTTATGTATATATACATGGTTTTATGATGTGGTTTTGGAGTGGTATGGAAATGTTGGGTAAATGATCAGCCATTGGAATGGCTAAATATGATCATATATGGTCCTATGTATGTCAAAATTTCTAATTGATCATGGAAAACTATGAAATAGGTAAAACTTACCTTGAGATCAGATGCTGATGGCAGCAGTAGGGTGAATTTTAAAATTCACTAAAAATAGTATAAATGTAATTAAATAATGAATAAATTATGTAATCGAAGCGTGATGAGTCTATTTTCATATGAAAGAAACGAGACGGCCATATGAGCCGTATTTTATGAGATGTTTAAGTTATTGTGAAACAGGGCCAGAGCGTTTTCTGGATCCCCTGTTCCAACTTTAGAAATTCACCATAAATTAATCAGAGACAATTAGAGGTCATGTCTTATATGTATAGATTCCCTTTTGATTCTAGTTTTGTTAGAAACAAATGGTATAAGTATTGAAGCTCTGTACAGGGAGATATCTAAGTCGTAGTGCATGAAGGTCAGAGTAGTCGAACCCTGAAACAGGGGTGACTTTAACTAATAAACTGTACTAATTGGCCTGACCAAAAATTCTAGAAAAAAATATGTAGATGGATATATGAGTCTAGTTTCGGGGAAAATTTACGGAATTGGATTTCAAGTTTCGGAACTCAAGTTATGAATTTTTAAGTAACTGGTACGCAGATTGGCAGCTTGTCTGGGAAATTTTAATGTAAGTTGCTTGAAGTCCGTTAACACCTCGTGTTCGACTCCGGCAACGGTCTCGGGTACGGGGTGTTACACGCTCGTAGGAGAGAATTTTTGAATCTTACTCAGGGGGATCGATCAATGGCCGAGTATGAGGCTGTGTTTCTAAGATTCAGCCGCTATGCGCGAGGTATGGTGCCATCGGAGTATGAGAGGTGTGTCCGCTTTGAGGATGGCCTCAGAGATAATTTGAGAGTTTTGATAGCTCCTTAGAGGGAGCGAGATTTTTCTGTTCTAGTAGAGAAGGTGAAGATCGCCGAGGATGTTAAGCGCGCTGAGCGCCAAAAGAGAGACATAGAGAGGGGTAAGAACAAGAGGGATTCAGAGCCCTTGAGTTCTGTATAGAGGCCTAAGAAAAGGGCCAGAGGTGATGGGCCAGTTAGAGCTGGCCTCCCTGTTGCTCCTACTGGACCACAACCATGTGTTGATTGTGGTATACACCATCAGGGCGTGTCTGAGGTGTGGATCATTGGATCATCGCATTAGGGAGTGTCCGTTGAGGGCCGATCAGATGAAAGCTCAGGGTACTGGTACTGTACAGTCATAGAGGGTAGCACAGCAGCCATTGAGAGGTCGTGGTCAGGCTAGAGGTGGTAACAGTATGGGCCGTGGTCAGATAGCACCAGGCAGAGGTGCTGGACAGACTGAGGCAAGACAACCTACTCTTGTTTACACTGCACGTCGCCGAAAGGACAAAGATGCTCCAGACATCATCACGGGTATGTTTCTTATTTATGATGTGCCTTACACAATATTGATAGATATAAGATCACGTATTCCTATGTTGCCTGTTCTATTTCCGAAAATTTGGGTATTCCGGTTGAGAGTACTTCTAGTAAGGTGACTGTACTGAGTCCACTGGGGTAATCGGTTTGGGTTAGAAAACTATATAGAGATGTTCCGTTAGAGGTTTAAGGGATGTATTTTTGGCTGACTTGATGGAGATTCTGTTTGGGGAGTTCGATCTAATTTTGGGGATGGACTGGTTGGTTAAGCATCGTGTAAGCTTCGATTGTGCGACTAAGAGGGTCATCTTGAGAATTGAGGGGGATGTTGAGGTAGTCATGATTGGAGAAAGCCAGAATTATTTGGCTAATGTGATTTCTACATTGGTGGCTGAAAAATTGTTTCACAAGGGATGTGAGGCGTACTTGGCCTATGTTAGTGGTTTCGTTTCTAGGGACTCTACTGTAAATGATATCCACGCTGTAAGGGATTTTCTGGACTTCTGGAGTTATCGGGTTTACCTCCAAATCGAGAAGTGGAGTTTGGGATTAAGCTTTTCCCTGGTACAACTCCTATGTCTATTGCTCCTTACCGAATGGCACCGAAGGAGCTTATAGAGCTTAAGGCTCAGATTTAGAAGTTTTTGGATCGTTGGTTCATCCGCCCTAATGTCTCCGTGGGGAGCACTGGCACTATTTTTTAAGAAGAATGATGGATCCATGAGGATGTGTATTGACTACCGAAAACTAAATAAGCTAACCATCAAGAACAAGTATCCGTTCCAAGGATCAATGATCTATTTGACTAGTTCCAATGGGCGTTTGTGTTTTCTAAGATTGACTTGTGTTCTAAGTATCATCAGTTGAGGGTTGAGGAGGCTGATGTGCATAAGACGACATTTAGGACTCATTCTAGTCACTATGAGTTCTTAGTGATGCCATTTGAACTGACTAATGCAGCAGCAACTTTCATGGATCTGATGAACCGAGTATTCCAGCCCTACCTGGATCAGTTTGTAGTGGTGTTCATTGATGACATACTGGTTTATTCGAGGACTAAGAATGAGCATGGCTAGCACCTCAGAGTGGTTCTTCAGACTTTGAGGGAAAAGTAGCTCTATGCTAAGTTTAACAAGTACGGGTTTTGGTTACGTGAAGTAACATTTCTGGGTCATGTGGTGTCTGCTGAGGGGATTCGAGTCGATCCTCGAAAGATTGAGGCTGTATTGGATTGGAAGCAACCTAAGAATACGTCTAAGATCCACAGCTTTTTGGGACTGGCAAGTTATTATCGACGGTTTGTGGAAGGCTTCTCATTGATTTTATCACCATTAAATAAGCTCCTACATAAGGGTGTACTATTTGCCAGGACTAATGCGCAGCAAGAGAGCTTCGAGAAGCTCAAGACTGTACTGACTGAAGCTCCTTGTAACACCCCAAACCCGGCCTAGACGTTATGACCGGATCTGATGCGCCACATCGAAGCGTTCAAAACATTCCGTATTACTTAGTTGGAAAACTTAGTTGGTGTTGTAAAAGACACTTTTAAAAGTAGGTTAAAGTGAATGGAAGCTGAGCACCAGGTAGGAAACCAGGAAGAAGAGAAGATGAGTCCGTCGGACTGCTTAAGTACCAAGCTCCCTTCAGATCCAATCCTAGACATGCACACCGCCATTGCCACACTCTAACATCTTGTATAATTTTGAGAAAACCGTTTGGTTATGTCCATCTTAAGAAAATGATTAAGGTTGAAAACATTTGCTTAGCGGAAGTCTTACTTGTATTCGTGTCATTTTAAAATCACTTAATGTTTTTGAAAACGCGTCCTAGAGCTAATCTATTTCGTTAGTTATCATAGATCAGTTTTGTCATAATAGAATTAAATAATAAAGGAACAACCCAAACCATAAAAATAATTAGCGGCCTTATTACAAAAACCCAAAACCATAAATGAAAAATATGGAAAATCTAGTTCACCAGAAGAAAACGAATTTGCAGAAAATGTGTGGCCACCCCGAATCCCGCCCAGCTCCAAGTCCACCAACTAGGGCTCACCTGCAAGGATGGATGAAAAAGGGGCGAGTTTGGGAAAACTCAGTGTATACAGAAACCCATCCAAAGCCCAAATTAGCTCGAGCCCATTGGGCCTAAGCCCTATTCAGATAACAGTACACAGTGGACCGAAGCCCTTTTCAGAATACAGTAGCAAGGCCTTAGCCCCTTTTTACATAACAGTGTGGCCCATAGGCCCAGTTCAGTAACATAAGTAACAATAGTAGTAATGAATGCAAGCCCAACTGGGGAGACTACTCAACCCACCAACCGCTACACTGCCCCCGTACCAGCCCTACACTCCATGTGAGGAATATCTCAACCCACCCAGCCCTACACTCCACAGTTGCAGCAACGCTGCTCAAATATCAGTAAGTTGAGGCAAAGCCTCCAGTACGTGGATGAACCACTTTCAATACTTCCTCCATCAATACCCCAATCCCATGCAACAGATATTAATAAAGCATATCATGTACAATACAGTATTAATCAATCATGCAGTTTTAGCCAATTTAAACCCTAGGGGTATTTCAGTAATTATGCTCTTTAGGGGTAATTTTGTACTTACGCAACTACACAAGCTATTTCAGTAATTTTTAGCCGTTTTATGCAATTTGGTTCCACCATCTAACTAACATGCTACTTTGCCCATCTCTTACCCATATTGGTCCATAAGCCCATTGGGCCCAGTTATGGCCCATCGAGGCCCTCTTTTCCCGAAGTACGTTAAGACATCACACAAACTTACTTACCACCTTGCGGTGCTAGATCTAACAATTACTCCACGTCTTGAGAGCATTCGCATACTCACAAGCCCATAAAATGCCGGAATTTTGGTATTTCGGCTTTTGTCGAATTGAACTAAGAAAGGGTGTTCGGTACACACCTGATTCGCGACGACTGCTACTGAGATCTCTTCCGATGTCTTACAATTGATTAGCACAGTTCTTATTTACAAACCATAATCACTAAACCCACAACCTACTTATCCATGATCGAACCATGTCCCTAGAAGCCTTTGAAACCTTACCTTTTTGCCAAAATCGATAGCTAGCTCCGAATCCGATTGCTCCAACAACCCACGCCTTCAATCCAACACTTAAGAAGACACTAATCATTGACAGAAAACGTCAGTTAAAAACCCTTAGAGCCACATGCCCAAATCGACAGCCTCCCTAGATTTTAGGGACTTCGGCTTTTCCTAACTTTGTAAAATAGGACCAGATCTGAGATGATGAACACTTACCCCTTACTCCTTTTCGACCTCCATGCAATCTGGTGCCGATTTATCTTTCAAATGACGGTAGAACTCAACTCCCAAAGTTTTGAAGTTTCGGCTATAAGCCCCTAAATCTATGGTTTTTCGGCTTTTGGGTGATGAAGGAGATGACAATGTGAAACTATAACCTGGATGTAGAATTGCCAACAGGTCTCTAGAGTTTAGAAAAAATAATCGTTGATTAATGGAAACACAATGTTAAAGGGTTTGGCTTTGAAGAAATCGGTACCTGTAATGTGTGTTCAAGATTTCTGCTTTTATGGATTCGGCAAAAGTATTGATGAACAGCAGAATTGATGAATGGTTTTGAAGAAGAAAAATAGAAAAAGAAGAATAGGGGAAGTGGTAGTTTCGGCTAGAGAGGAAGAAGAGAGAAAAGAAAAACCTTGTGATGTCTGAGCAGAAGAGAACGGCACCACTCAATACCCTAGGTGCCAAAATACTAACCTCATAACCCTCTGTGGATTTTTCCCCCTTCAATTCCCAAAATTCGGCCAACTCCTAACCTCTCTCCTAATCCCTTAAATCTCTCCCCTTATCACTCCTTAATCCAAGCATTTAGACTAATTCAAACTCTCCTCTAGCAGAATCCACCTGGACTCCAACACTTACCCCTCCAGCACTTAAAAATAAATGCATCTATTTGTCAACACTGGGAATCGATCCCATGCCTTCCCCAATGCTCCACACGCCACCTTTTTAGGAGCCTAGTGGCGTCACCCTTGCCACTCTACTAAGGCTCTTTTTGTGATGCAATTTACCCATAACTCTATACAAGGGCCACCTAGCCAGAACCCCTAACTCCTAAGTCCAAAAATTCAACCGGGTTTTGGCCAACACATGGGCCTTCTATAAGCCCATTTACCTACTCAAAATATTAATTTCACCTCCAAATACAAAATTTTAAAATCTTTACAAAATATTGAAAATCGCGAATAAATCCGAAAATCAGGATGTTACACTCCTGTTCTCATACAGCCTAAACTTGGGAAGGAGTTCACGGTTTATAGCAATGCATCACATGTCGGTTTGGGATGTGTGTTGATGCAAGATGGTAAGGTGGTAGCATATGCATCATGTCAGCTTAAGACGCATAAGGAAAATTATTCGACGCATGACTTGGAGCTGGCCGCCATGGTATTTGCACTGAAAATCTAGAGGCATTATCTATATGGTGAGAAGTGTGTCATCTACACTGATCACAAAAGTCTCAAGTACTTCCTTACTCAAAAGGAGCTGAATAAGCAGCGTAGATGGGTTGAGCAGCTTAAGGATTACAACTGTACTATTGAGTACCATCCTGGCAAGGCCAATATGGTGGTCGATGCATTGAGCCGTAGGGCTATGACTGATCTAAAAGCGATATTCGCTCAACTTAGCTTGTTCGACGATGGAAGTTTGTTGGCTGAGCTGCAAGTCAAACCAACTTGGATCGAGCAGATTAAGGGTAAACAGCTGGAGGATGAGTCATTGGGTCTTCGGTTCCGACAGATTAAGGGTTGTAACACTACGGACTTTGGGTTGAACTCTGAGGGTGTGTTGTGTTTCTGAGGTCAGATATGTGTGCCGAATGATCCTGGTTTGAGACAGTCTATACTGAGAGAGGCGCATAGTAGTCCTTATGCTATTCACCCTGGTGGGAATAAGATGTATTGAGATCTTCCAGAGTTGTACTAGTGGCTAGGATTGAAGCGAGAGGTTATTGATTTTGTGGCTAGATGTCTGACATGCCAGCAGGTTAAGGCTGAGCATCGGTTGCCTTCAGGTTTGCTACAGCCAGTTAAGATTCCGCTATGGAAATAAGAGCAAGTAACGATGGATTTCATTAGTGGGTTTTCTTTAACACCCACTAAAAAGGATTTTGTTTAGACCATCGTGGATCGATTGACCAAGTTTGCACATTTCATCCCTGTCAGGTCAGATTATTCTCTGGAGAAGCTAGCGAAGCTGTATATTTCTGAGATTGTGAGACTGCATGGGGTGCCGGTTTCAATTATCTCTGATAGGGATTCTCACTTCACGTCTCGATTTTGGAAGAAGCTTCATGAAGCTTTGGGTTCAAGATTGGACTTCAGTACTACATTCCATCCTCAAACCGATGGTCAATCTGAGAAGGTGATTCAGATACTGGAGGATATGTTGAGAAGCTGTGTTCTCGACTTTCGAGGAAGTTGGGAGGAATATCTACCGCTAACAGAGTTTGCCTATAATAATAGCTTCTAATCTAGTATTTAGATGGCGCCTTATGTGTAACACCCCTTACCCGTACCAAAGGCTTGGCTGGGGTACGAAGCATTACCAAACACATACACAGTCAGTCATGCAAAAAGTTGGGCTATAAATTTTTTTCTTTAAAACAAGTTCATTCATACATACACAAATTGTCCCTAATATAGGCCTACGAGGCCCACAACAGCCATCGAAAAAGGATCGGGACTAAATTGGGAACTTTTAAAAAAGTTTGGGAAATTTCCCTAACACAGAGCCACACACCTATGTGAGATAGGGGACACGCCCGTGTGCTCTCCACACGCCCGTGTCTTCCGGTCATGCAACTCTCTGACTATGATATCAGCATCAATTTAGAGTCAATTAAAATTAAGTGAATTTTCCATAAAAAGGTGCAGACTTTGCACGGCCAGAGTACACGCCTATATAGGTAGACCGTGTCCCTGACACGGCCAAGACACATGCCCGTGTCTTAGCTCGTGTTTTTAATACTTAGCATACTGACTTACAAAATTAGTGTGTAGGGGACACACGGCCATTCAACACACCCGTGGGGTAGACCGTGTGTCACACACAGTCTAGACACATATCCGTGTGTCTGCCTGTGTAGACCATTTAAAGGTTTTCCAAGCCATTGGTCACCCTTTTACATCCATACACACTCATATATTTCATGGACACTTAACATGGTATATAATTACACTTAAACATCCTTGACATGATTCATACATGTAAACCTTATTAAACTTGTTCAAGTTACAGTTCTTGTATTGGGGTTATCATTAGTACATTCCACATTTTATACTTAGGCTATGATATAACCACATACCATTTTATGCCATAACCATTTTCAAATTCTTAGACCACATTTTACACATCCATTCATGCTAGGCTTTACAATCACATCACAATAAACATTTAAACCTAAACATGTATATTTAGTAGGGTTTCCACCCATATCAATATGAGCCATATCTCATGGCCGTATACAAAACAAATTAGCATATCTTCATAAGCCATTTATTTGGCTGACCAAATAACAAATATAACAAAATGATAAAAAATCCTATACATGCCATTATATAAAAAAGAATGTTTCTTTATACCTACTGTGATCAAGGCTCCCACCGTCTTCCAAGCTCCACGAGTCCACAAGCTCTAACATCTAAATTTCATAATCCTCCATAAATCATCAAAGAACAATCATCTCATGTATATGTCAAATTTCTAACATGAACCCTAGCTTGAAATATGGGTAGAAATGGATAGAACATGTTACGAGGATCTCAAAAATGTAAAGAACGTTAAAAACGGGCTAGGAGTCACTTACTATCAAGCTTCAGTATGTCAAAACCCTAGCTTATGAAACCATTGCAAATTTTGGCAGCCACAAGGAATATGAGTGAATTTTTCTTTGATTTTTCCCTTTTTATTTCATTTATTACTAAATGACCAAAATGCCCTTCCTTACTAAACTTTTAAAATTTTCCATCCATGCCCTTTTTTTCCAAAAACCTAGAATTTGGGCAAAATGCTACTTAAGACCTCCTAGTTAATAATCCAAAGCAATTTCATACAATTTTTTTCTAGAACACAAGTTTTGCAATTTATTCAATTTGATCCCTAATTTTCAATTGAACACTTTGCACCTAGAATTTCTTCATGAAACTTTCACACATGCATGCGTTCATGCCCTAGACCTTAAAATAATCATAAAATAAATATTTTAACGTCAGATTTTGTGGTCCCAAAACCACTATTCTGACTAAGCTCTAATTTGGGATGTTACATTACGAAGCCCTATATGGTAGTAAGTGTCGCACTCCCCTATGTTGGACTGAATTGGGTTATAAGGTTTGACTGATTAGGGATTGTCTAAAGGCGGCTTCAGACAAACAGAAGTCTTATGCTGATCTAAAGAGACATGAGATTGAGTATTCTATGGGGGACTTCGTGTTTCTTAAGGTCTTGCCATGGAAGAGGGTTCTGAGGTTCGGTTGCAAGGGCAAGTTGAGCCCTAGGTTTATTGGCCCTTACTGAATTCTGAAACGAGTAGGACCAGTCACTTATTAGTTGGAGTTACCTCTAGAGCTAGACCATATTCATGACATATTCCAAGTCTCGATGTTATGGCATTACCGCTCTAATCCTACTCATATTGTGGCTATTGAAGAAATAGCGGTTAGGCTAGATTTGGCCTTCGAGGAGAAGCCGATTTAGATTCTAGATCACAATGTAAAGGTTCTTCGGAGGAAGCTTATTCCATTAGTTAAGGTGCTGTGGCAGAATCATAGCACTGAGGAGGCCATATGGTAGCCTGAGGATGCGGTGTGTCAGTAGTATGCTCATCTGTTCTGATCAAGTAAATTTCAAGGACGAAATTTTCTTTTAGGGGGTAGAGTTGTAATACCCAAAAATTCTTATTTTTGTTATTGTGGAAATGTTAAAAATATGTATGTGGTTCAATGGTTAAGTGTTCTGGATGTGTGTGAGAGGTTCCAAGTTCAAGCCCTAGCTTTGGCAAGTTTTAGTATCTTTCTAACTTTACCCTTATTTCTGGCTAGTAGGCTTTTAACTAATTGTTTGTAAGTTTACATCAGAATGGGTCTGCTGGTCTAGAGGATAAGTGAAGTGTCAGTCTCCTGGAGGTTATGTGTTCGAATCTCTACATGGGAAAAAAAGATTATTTTTGCTCGGTTTGGTGGCTGAAAGTTTGAGTTGTACCAAAAATCTGAGAAGTGTGTGGTTGAGTTAGTATAGGTAGTGGATTTGAGTAAATCAATTCTCCCAAAAATCTCTCTTCAGAAAGAAAAAACAAACTGCCCATTCTCTTTGCCACTTCCTTTTTCTTTTTCTTGTTGTTTCCTTTTTGCTGCTACCTTTCTTGTTCCCTTGCTACCGTCTTTCTGCTCTCTTTTCCATTGACTTTCGAATTTCTGTGACTCGTTAATTCAGCTTTTGTGCGTTATTAGTAAGTTTCAGCTTTTGCTAATCTAAACATTTTTCTGAATACTTTCTAAGAGGTGGTTTCTTTTTGGTGATTAGGAGTTAATCAAGGGACTATATATCATTCCCAATTGACGAGTTAAGTGTGTGGAATTCTCATTTGGATCGAAGGTATGGTTATCGATAGTTAATAGATGAATGTCTCAATACAATTCCGTTTGATCTTTGATAATGTTACTAAAATTGTGTGTTGGAATATCAGTTTTTAGGTTATGGAGTGTTCAAAGATCGTTTTAGCATCAATCGATACTAGGTGTGTACCCAAAAATGTAAAAAATGAGGTTTCAGTGAAAGTCAAAACCCCATTGTCGATGCCACATAGGCGTGTGATCGCCCATGTCATAGGTTGTATGCCATAACACGGGCATGTGAACGATGAGGCCAGGCTGTGCACTCAAGATAAGGCTGTGTGATGGCCAATCAGACACCATGTGGGACACACGGGCTAGACTGGTTCAGGTCGTGTTGGCCACACAAGCGTATGGGTCCACACAGGGGTGTGGGATTTTGGGCTAGGCCGTGTGATCCTCATGGCCAAGGCCAATTGGGCCGTGTGGGCCATACGGGTGTGTGTGCCCACATAGGCAAGCCACATGGGCATGTGAGCCCATTTATTTGAAATGATTCCTAGGGTTACATGGGTCGCCCAAGTTGACTGTGAACCTACTGTAGGGTCGGTAAGCATCACCTAGACCCCTAAATATATGACCTGAGTGTATGTGATGCATGATAAATTATGCATGTTTTCTGATATATATATATGTATGCGTATGACTGATGGTTGTATAAAAGCATGACATATTGTATGTTTGCGTTGCATTGGGTTGGGATGATGATATTTGGAGGAAGTGTACTGAAAGGCTTTAAGCTTATTTATCTGGCAGCTCAACTACAATATACTGAACATGTGCCGCATTCAGTACTACTTGGAGTGTAGGGATGGTTGGGTGTTTTAAACCCCACATGGAGTGTAGGGATGGATGGAGATGGTGAGTAGAGGCTAGTGGGTCTATTACTGATTACTGTTTGAGTTACTGATACTATGATGGGCTAAAGCCCCAATGTATATCTAATACTGAAACTGAAATGGGGTAAGGCCTGAACTGCTACTGAAACTGAAATGGGCTTAGGCCCAGACTTCATTTGATTTTTTTTTGTTTGATTATATGCATGTTTTCAAACACCTTATCATGTGACATCTCCAGATTCGGCCATAGCGTCTGGGTCGGGTTTAGGATGTTACACCCAATCCCAGCTACTATTCTCATCCACTACATCACAAACACATAATGTATCATCTAGTTGTTTCAAGCCTCTATAGAATGCTCTGAGTGGACCTACCGGAAAAATCCAATTATCATTCCAAAAGTTTGCTAGACGACCATCCCCTATAGCCTAGTAGACATTATCAATCACAGCCATCCATATCTTTATTAATAATCTCCATATGAATGAGCAATTGCTCCTTGCAATAGTATTTAGTAGAACCCCACAAACATTATAGTTAATTCTCACAATTTGCACCCATAATGCATCATTTTTTGTGAGCAATTGGAAATCTAACTTCAATAAAAAAATTCTTATTCTAATAAACTAAAGTTTGCATACCAAGACCACCAACATCTATTGGTCGACAATAATCATCCCAACTTCCAGTTTTCTAGCTTCAGTAGTGGTTTCCCAAATAAAATTTTGAGCTAATTTCTCAATTTCACCACACATAGAGACAAGTATACATATCGTAGCCATGAAATAATTTGGCATAGCTAAAAGGATCGATTTCGCTAACGTTATTATGCCAACCAAAGACAATTTCTTCACTTCCCACCCATTCAGTCTGTTACGAAATTTATTAACCAAAAAATCAAAAGTGCTTACTTTAAACTCGAAATTATATAGGGGTTTTCTATATATTTTACCACCTTTTTGCTTAATAAATATGTTTATCTTGAGTAATTGTTATTAAAATAAGTGAATTTTACTTAATTAGTAATATTGGGCATGGATTTATAAAGGATGTGAAATTGTGCTTAATTACATGATTTTTGTACATATTTTAACTTATTTCATGTTAATTTATTAATATGTGATTTTTCACTATGTAGGAAGACCATTGAAAATGTGATTAATGTGAATGAAACATGAACATGCACAAATGAATTCATGTGGATGGCAAGGCCATGCAAAGTGGGTCATGAGGTAGATAATTTGACCTAGTAAAAGATGTGTTAAAAGATAGACATGTATGCTAAATTATTGGATTGATAAACAGTCCAATAAAGGGAAATTTGTAACACTCCTAACTCGTATCTGTCGCCGAAATAGGGTTACGAGCCATTACTGTAAAAGACACAACTTTCATTCATTCATACAATCACTCATATCATAATCAAAAGCTTACATTTGTAACTTTAGTTTAACAATTCTGGAATTATTAATACACATGACATAAACAATTTTATTAAATTCGCATAACCGAACCAATGTGTCAATCTTCATTTACATTTCACATTAAACACATCACAAAATTTTTACGTTTATATATATATAACATAACAAACACTTACCTAATAATATAAGATATAACAACCGAATTTAAACATGATAATAACACCTAAATTCGCAAGTTACTAACATGTATAACCATTATTTATTCAAACAATCTTTTAAACATTTTTTAAACATAATTACCAAATAAAACATATCAAATGTATATGCTAGCATAATGACCAAATTAAAAATACACAACCTATTCAGTTGTTCATCTATTCGACTATCAAAATCAACCAATTTAGTCATACCAATTCCACCATTACTTTTAAGTTAAACTAACCATATAATATCCGAATACATGTATCAACTTGTCACATAAATATCAAACTACCAACATATATGTCATATCCATACATATCTAATATATCTATCAATAGTCGAATATGCATACTTAACATTTACCAGTTCTAAGCAAAGTTTATATAACAAACTATATATCAAATTTTATATCAATAATAAACTACTCCAAATAATCAAATTCATAATATAGCAAAGTCATTTCATAGCTTATCAAAACATATAAAACATATTACATATTAATCCATTTTCAAATGTAATTGTCGAATACATCCATTCTTGATAACATGCATAACAAACACATATTCTATATCATTAAGACATACATTATCTTTGGACATGATCAGCTAATTAACATTATTAATTAATTACATTTTTCTTACTCAAAATGACCAATTTCACGAACAATCACATATACATAACATAGCTTATAAAGACATATATATTATGGAAAAAACACATCCATTAAGTAAATCTTTACTCAAGCCGATTCATATAGCCAAGTGCACCACACACATATACCATGAACAAAATTTCCAAAATGAGCTAAATACATGACCGATTACACACCATAACTAACATCATTATCAAGCCATTTCCAAAGCATATAACACCTATCACAAATACCATTCATTCATAGAACATAGCATTATAACCAAAATGAACTTAAACGATAATCAAACATAACCAAATTCAACCATAGAAGTTCAGCCATTTTCGTATGGTTTAAATCATACATAAACCAAAATCCAACATTTCAAAATATAATCCAGCCTATACATGCCATAGATTTGAAAGTTCACTTATAAAAAAATACTAAAGAAAGTTGATAATGTGATGGACTTTACTGACGATCCCCAAACTTGTAACTTGATTCCAAAATCTATAAAACAAAGGAAAACAAGAGCACACACATAGTAAGCTATTGTAGCTTAGAAAGTCTTAAGTAAATAAATCATTAAATGAACATTAGTATTGAATCAACTAGACCGAATTAAGTAATCTATAATCAAATACACATTTTTCATGCTTAAAACTCATATACCATTACATGAACGATATGTAATTATATTAACTTGGCCAAATACACATAAGTTCATAAACATATATAATTCTCACTTTCATAATGCATTTTTCATTTGTTCATATCAAATATATACTTATCTTTTCTTTTAAGTCATTTAACTTAGCACATACCTAACATTTTAGCTCGATTTCACATTCGATCTTATCCAGATACTGCCCGTTGAACCATTAGGGATCGAATAGGATACTCGGATAATCACATATATCAAACAATGCCAACGTCCCAGACGTGGTCTTACATTTTATATCATATCGATGCCACTGTCCCAGACACGGTCTTACACGAATCAAATACGATGCCGATGTCCCAGACATGGTCTTACTCGTAACCACATATCAATGCCAACGTCCCAGACGTGGTCTTACATGTAAACACATATATCGATGCCAACGTCCCAGACGTGGTCTTACACGAAAACACATAGCATAGTCCTATGGTTAGTACGGGGCTTCTAGACGTCATAACTCAATCGAATCAAACTTGTAAGCTTAGTTCTCATGCATATATACATTGGGCTTTAACTTATATAAATTCACATAATTCAATTTCAACATATAAACTCGTATATATAAATACTAACAAATATCTATTCGCTTATGAACTTACCTCGTACGATGAAAAATAGAACGGGACCACTAGTCAGCCACTTTAATTTTCCCCCAATCCAAATCCGATTTCCTTGATTCTTGATCTTGATTAAGCTATCAACAATGGCCAAACCTATGGAAGCTTTATTTATTTTTCTTTTCTTTATATTTGGTCATGCAAAGTGTATGAACACTTTTGTTTTATTTTTAAGTTTTATTATTACATGTTATTATACATTTTACAAATATAAACTTTACTAATTAATACAAAACCATTATAACTTAAGGTCTTTACCGTCCATTACTTATTATCATGGAAAAATTGCATATTAAATATCTCAACCTACAAAAACAAACACATTCGGTCCTTACACATTAAACCATTAAATTTTCATTTTAGGCGATTAAGTCCTTTTATTTAATCGAGCATCCAAATGATGAAATTAAAGCACGAAAATTTCACACAAATAAATTAACACATAATTAAAATAGAAAATAATTTCAAAATATTTTTTTGACTTCGATTCGTGGTCTCAAAACCACCGTTCCGAATAGGGTCTAAATCAGGCTGTTACAAAATTAAAGCCTAGTTTCGACACAAGTAGATGGCTGCCCAAAAGCAAGCTTTGGGGTATTTTTTAACACCCCAAACTCGGCCTAGACGTTATGGTCGAATCTGCGATGTCACATTGAAGTGTATTTTGTAGAACATAGTTTCGCTGAAAAATGTGCTCTATAATAAAACCTCGTTGTGATCTTTATGAAAACTTTAGAATAACTTGATCCTTGTTAAAACTCGTGTTGGTTTAGCAAAGTGTTAATCATATTAGATTGTTATTGCATTTTTAAAAACAGTGGTTGTTACGGAAGCTCTTACAACTGTGTTGCAATAGCGTGGTGTTTTGAAAAACATTTATCTCTTTGTAAAATCGCGGCCTACATCTAACAGATATGATTCAAAGTAATTAAATCCATAAATCAAAACAAAAACTTAAAAAGGCCTTATTACAAAAGAAAAACCCAAATTAAATTACTTATAAATTAAAAGTTTAAAAGTAAGCAAAAACAGTTGTGTGGCCACCATTGAGTCTCTCGTAGCACCGATCCGCCTAAGGATTACCTGCGCAGAAAAGCAGAAGGGTGAGTTTAAGTAAACTCAGTGTGTAAACCTTTAACAATAGTCAGTCAAACAGTAGGCAGAAACAATTTGGGACTAAGCCTGTTTCAGTGACAGTCCAATATCAGTTAGGGCCTTAGCCCAATACAGTATCAGTAACAGTGTGGGCCTTAGCCCAATTCAGTAACAGTAACAGAAATGCAATAAGAAGTCCTACCGATCCATCCTCTACACTCCACTCCGTCCAGCCCTACACTCTATGTGGGATTAAATCGACCCACCCATCCCTACACTCTAGAATATAGCACCGATTGCGGCACTAAATAGTATTTGCAGCAGAGCTGGCAGTATAGTACACTTCCTCCAAATATATCAAACCCACCCCCATGCAACATTTCATGTCATAATATCATACATGTATGCAAAAATGTCATGCTCGAATACAATCATACATATCATAGCGGTATGTCAGTTATTTTACCTCATAGGGTATAATCGTCATTTCATCAGTATAGGGTCTAAGTGTACTTACCGGCCTAATAGTAGGTCCAAAGTTGTCTCGGGTGACCTGTGCAACCTTAACGATCAAACAATGAAAATGGGCCCAAAGCCTATAACACGACCCATGTGGGCCCACACGCTCGTGTGGCGTACAAAGCCCAACAATGGCTATGGTCGTGTAAACCACACAACTTGGCCCAATAATCTCCACATGTCTGTGTGGTTTACTTGTGTGGGGCTCACTCGGCCCATTTTGGCCCAAGGTGGCCCAAAACTGCCTAAACCAATGAAATCGCTCATGGTGGACTCTTCAGTCAAATGCCCACGTTTTATGCGTTCGGGTTACCACACGAGCGAGCGCACACTCTTGTAGCGTCTACAGTCATACTTTTTCAGCTTTTATCGATCTACGTTTATAGCAATGTGGTTACACACCTGATGTGATTTGACGTTAGTCGATGCTCTGAATACTCTTGTCTTGAAATAACATTTAATCAGTTATTTAACTTATGTTTCCAAAAGGAGCCTAACGGAGTTCCCAAATTGACATAATCCCCTTACTTGAAATCTGTCGTAAGGCACCATTGGTTCCTAGGAGGCGTGCCAATCAATTTCTATCACCACCTACACAAAAGTTGCACCTTAATAATAAATCCATAATTAGAGTATAACACAATCTCTACACTTACCAACAACGATAGAGCAGATTGTTCAAAGGATGTGTAGCATACAAAAAATAGAAAAGGAGGACCGATCTGAAATTGTACATAGGGGTAACGATCAAGATGAGAAGAAGAAGGAGATGATGCTCAGAACAGTGAAACCGAAAGGAAAAAGAAAAGAGGGAGAGAAAAGAAAAGAAGGGGTATCGATTAAGAATCGGGAGTCAAAAACCGAAGACTTTGGGAGAGATAAGTAGCGAATTCGGCCAAGAATAAAAAGAGAGCACGAGAGAGAGAGAGTCGGTTGCTAAATGAGTAAGGGAGAAAAGAAATCGGTCAAGAAGGCACAACAAAGATAAGAAAAGATGAAATATACCTGAAATGACAAATACCCGAATGGTCAAGGTAAAATTCAGCTACCAAACAAGCAGGAAAACAAAAAGGAGAAACGATGCAGAAGAGGGAAAAAGCTACTGAAAAAAAAGAGCAAAACTAGAACAACTTCGGCACCAAGGAGGTAAAAAACCAAAAGAATGACCAACCCCCAGTGACTGCTCAAAACCAAAAATTGCAAGGAGTAAAAGTCCCAAATCGGCACAACCTCTTCTGCTCCGTTCAAATCTCCTAAATTCTCTTCCCATATCACTCCTAAGATCACTCAACTTTATCCCACCTAACCATATCCCCACCAGCTGAAATTCCCTGTATCAAGTTCTTAGAATTTGGCCACCACTCCCATACTCCTCAAACACCCCAATTTCAGTCCAACTACAACACTTCCCCAGCGTCAGTAGCAAAATAAAATACTCTTTTGCATTGCCAAGCCTCGAACCCCAGACCTTAAGGAACACTCCACACGCCACTATCCCTTAGACTAGCAGGCATTTTATGACTTACAATACCCATATTTATTTAAGAAGCCTAGAGACTAGAGACAGGGTTAATTCAAGTAAAAACAAAATTTTTGTATAAGGCAAGGCTTGAACTCAGGACTTCTCCATCACTACTTAGGACACTTAACCACTGAAACAAGCATGCATTTATACCACACAACATACAAAATAAATACTTAGATTTTGAGGCGTTACATATTTAACTGAAGGTACTTACAGTTGGAAAACAATCAAAAATTAGCTCAACAACTTTGCTGTTGAAACCGTCCTATAACACCCCTTACCTGATACCATCACCAGAGTCAAGCACAAGGTGTTACCAGACTTATTTTACCAGTTCAGGGCATAAAAAAATTTACTTTTTTTAAAAAAAATATTAATTCGCTCACATTCATCCAATAAATCCCTAAAAAGGCCTCGAGGCCTTAAAACATGCAATTGGAACGGTTCGGGACCAAACCGAGAACATTAAAATTTTTTCGATTACTTATACAAGTCAAAACAATTTATTTCACTATTCATAATAAAATTGTCCATCTGCGTAACAGTCACTAAATTAATTATCTCACTTTCCGTAACCATAACTCACTTTTGCTAAACTTCTCGTAACCAACTTCCCGTAACCAAAACTCACTTTTGCTAAACTTGGCATAAAGCTGATTATCTCTCAAAGTCTGTAAAATTATTCTCAAATGCTTTGAATGCTCAGTCTTATCATAAGAATAAATCAAGATATCATCAATGAACACAATCAAAAATTTATCCAAGTAAGGTCTGAAAATTCAATTCATTAAGTCCATGAAAATGGCAGGAGCATAAGTCAAGCCAAATGGTATCACAAGGAACTCATAATGGCCATACCTAGTCCAGAGTAGTCTTTGGAACATCTGACTCTTTAACTCGCAACTGATAATATCCGGATCCCAAATCTATCTTGGAGAACATAGTAGCTCCCTTTAATTGATCAAACAAATCGTCAATTCTAGGCAATAGATACTTTTTGTTAATAGTCACCTTGCTAAGTTGCTGATAATCTATGCACAATCTTATCGAACCATCTTTCTTTTTCACAAAGAGCACTGGTGCACCCTATGGTGAACAACTAGGTCTTGCAAAGCCCTTCTTTGTTAGTTCCTGCAACTAAACTTTCAATTCTCTCAATTCCATTGGAGCCATTCTATAAGGAGCAATAGAAATGGGTGTTGTACCTGGAACTAATTCAATACCAAACTCAACTTCTCTGATAGGAGGCAAACCTGTTAGTTCTTCTAGAAACACATCAGGAAACTCACATAGCATAGGCACTGATTCAATTTTCAACTCTGGATCTTTAGTATTCAACACAAAATCAAGATAAGCTTCATATCCTTTTCTCAAGCATTTCTGAGCAGACATGACGGAAATCATAGTAATTGAACTATCTAACTCATCTGAATTAACCCAAAGAATTTCACCATTTTCATATTTCAACACAATATATTTCTTTCCACAATTCACTATCACGTCATACGCAGTCAACTAATCCATACGAAGAATCACATCAAACTCATCAAATGGCAATAGCATGAGATCGCCTGGAAAATAGTAACCTATAATCATCAAAGGGCAATTTTTACATACTTTGTCTACTAATACATACTGACCCAATGGATTCGATACTTTAATCACAAATCCCATAGACTCTATGGACATTTTCATACTAGGCATCAATTTTATGCAAACATAGGAATGGGTTGAACTCGAATCAATCAAAGTAATAACATTAACATCATGAAGAGAAAATATACCTGTGATTACATCGGGGGATGATGCCTCTTCATGAGCACGGATAGCATAGGTCCTTGCAGGTGCTCTAACATCGGGTCTCACTATTGAATCTCTAGATGCACCTCTACCTACCCCTATTCCCGAACTTCTCTAAGGTCTGCCTCTAACGGAGCATTGCCTAATCTTACACTCAGGATTACTTTTTTTTAACCATCTCAAGACACTCCCGAATGAAATGATCCGATGCACCACATCCGAAACAACTAGTCTCAGTTGCTTGACATTGACCTGGATGATGTTGACCACATTGAGGACACTCGGGTCTATCAGGCTGAATACTACCAACACTTACAAGTGAAGTGGTCTGAGCTTTCTGACCCATAAATCTTCTAGCTCTGTTTCAGCTAGAATACCCTGCTGAAAAATTAGATCTCATAGAGAACTCTTTAGGCCTTTTGGATGTAAACTGAAACGACTTGCTCATCTATCTTTTCTTCATGTCTTGCATCTCAATTTTAGTTTTACCCTTTCCTTTCAGCAACTCCTCTGCCTTACAAGCTTTTTCAACTAAAATGACGAACTCTTTTATTTCTAAAACACCGATTGATAGTTGAATATCCTCATTGAGCCCATCTTCAAATCTCTTGCACATAATAGCTTTAGTAGACACACGCTCTCGAACATAATTACTGAGTCCAACAAATTCACGTTCATATTTAGTCACTGTCATCTTACCCTGCTTTAGATCAAGGAATTCTTTTCTTTTCTGTTCGATGAACCTCTGACTAATGTATTTCTTACGGAACTCCTCCTGAAAGAAATCCCAAGTAACCTCTCTTTTGGTACTACTGACACAAGTGTCTTCCACCAATGGTAGGCCGAGTCTTGTAAAAGTGATACAACACATTTCATGCACTTTTCAGGTGTGCAAGATAACTGATCAAAGACCCTGATAGTATTCTCGAGCTAAAATTCAGCTTTCTTTGCATCGTCATCTTTAGTAGCCTGAAACTCTTCAGCCCCTTGTTTTCTAATTTTATCAACTGGTGGCTTCTCTCTTCTGACTGTATCTGTGACTAAGGAAGCTGCATGGGTAGTCTGGGAATCATGAGGGGGTGGAGGTCTAACGGCCAGATCCGTATGAACGAACTTGGTAAACCATTCATTCATAGCTTGGAAGAAGGCTTCTTGAGCCCCTCCTCTCTGACTAACTGTAACGAGCTTTTCACTACTATCTGGCGACACCGTCTCTTCTACAGGAGAGGGCGCATTACTTTCTACATCATACCAACTCGTTCGGGATCCATAACTATAAAAGAAAAACATTTTAAAATCGTCAAGAATCGTCACACTATCAAAATATAAGTATGGCATGTATAGCTAGACTCTTACACATACTGAATATTTCAAGAATCGAATAAAATCTTGCTCTGATACCAATAAATGTTACACCCTTACCTGAGACCATCGCTGGAGTCGAGCACGAGGCGTTACCAAACTTATCTTACCTGTTCGGGGCATAAAAAAATTACTTTTTAAAAAAAATTAACTCGCCCACATTCATCCAATAAATCCCTAAATAATGCCCCTGAGGCCCTAAAATGTGCAATTGGATTGGTTCGGGACCAAATCGGGAACATTAAAATTTTTTCGATTACTTACACAAATCAAAACAATTTATTTCACTATTCATAATAAAACTGTCCATCTGCGTAATAGTCACTAAATTAATTATAACTCAAGCTACGAAACTCAAAATTTAAATTAGTAACTTTTTCCTGAAACTAGACTCATATATCTTCTTACCATAATTTTTCCAGATTTTTTGGTTTGGCCAATTAGTAAAATTTATTCATTAAATGTTCCCTTGTTTCGCAATTCAGTGGACCTGACCTCTCTTCACTAAAAATTGATTACCTCATTATACAGAAATCAGTTAACATTTTTGTTTGTTTCTAATGAAAAATACTCACTAAGGAATCTAGAAATATAAAATTTGACTTATAATTATTTTTTTTACAATTTCTAGTGTTTTTCCAAATTTGGAATAGGGGATTACAAAATCACTCTGAACTAGTCTTATAGAAATTTAAATATCTCAGAATATAGACTTCCTTTGCTTTCTTTGTTTCTTTTTTATAAAAATAGACTCAATAATATTTAATTCTATTCTCATTCACCATTTAATTCCATTTCTTCAATTTTTAGTGATTTTTCAAAACCACATCACTACTACTATTTCCTAACTGTTCCATGGCCAACTCTTACTCTTTCATAGTTTCTTTGCATCAAACCTCATTTAGGCATACATAATGCCAAAACATGTTCTTATTTAGCTATATAATAAGCTAATCATTACCAAGTGTTCACATGCCATTCTTTAATCATATCATAAGGACATACACACAAAATAGCCAAGTCCCTATACATGTCATAACTTAAAATATTTCTAGTCACAAAATACCAAGATAACTCGTTGATAGTGTGAGGCGATCTCTGACGTCCTTATGATTTTTGGAATTGGCTTTGCGATACTATAAAAAAGGGAGAAAAGAAAGGGATTAAGCATAAATCTCAGTAAGTTTGCATGTAAATAAATAACAACATTCTAAATGAATTATCAAGATAACCTGAACCTTTCGAACATGGACTTATCTTACCTTCCCTTTGGTACACTCTTTGGATTTTCTGTTGAACCATTTGGAAAACTAAGGATACACGTGTACCTTTTCTTTTTAAACTTACCATTTCCATGTCTTGGCATGGTCTTACATGGTATCCTTACCTTATGAACTCACCATTGCCATGCCTTGGCATGGTGTTACATGGGATCTTTCCCTTATAGTAGTTTATCAATGCCATATCTTGACATGGTCTTACATGATTTCCTTGCCTTGTAGAATTTACCAATGCCATTCCTTGGCATGGTCTTACTTGGTATCCTTGAACCCTAATGTCATGACATTTGTATCCTACACATTCCTCAGGTTCAACCGGGACTTTTAAGTATCATTTCTCCGTCAATTCTTGCTTGAATCATCAAGGAATAAATATAAAAAATAAATATATAGATGCTAAAAAAAAACATCTTTAATTATAAATAATAAAACATTGCATTTATTTACCACAAACTTACCTCGATACAAAATACGATCAAATATTTTGATTTAATCCTTAACCTTTTTCTTTCCTCGGCCTAGCCCCGAATTTCTTTCTTCTTGATCTATAATAGAAAATTTAACTTATTTAATATTCACATTTATCAAAACAGTCCTTAACTCTTACTTTGAAAAAATTATGATTTTGCCCATAAACTTTTTCATATTTACACTTTTGCCCCAAGGCTTGGAAATGAAACTTTATCCCTAATTCTTATGTTTTATGAAATGCTGATCATTTATTTACCTACGGAAACATTAAATTCCAACTCTAGCATGTACTTATGACCATTAGGTATTTTTACTAATTATGTCATTTTACTCGTTTTCGCTTAAAATCGCTTAGCTCAAGTAGTTTAACATAATTTCAAGCTTCATATTCTACCATAAAACATCAAAATAAACACATTTCACCTATGGTAGTTTTCCAAATATGAACCCTAGGTTAAATTATTGCTAGATAAGATGGGGCTTGGAATCACTTACTATGAAGCTTGGAAGCTTGAAAAAATCCTAGTATGGAGAACCCTTGAAATTTTGGCCTAATGAAGGAGATGGCACATTTTCCATCTTTTTCCCTTTTTTAATCTTTTAATTACCAAATGACTAAAATACCCTTCATTAAAACTTTAGTTATTTTTATCTATGTATGTCAATTTTTGTCCATGAAAACCTAATGGTATAATTTCCATTTAAGGACCTCTACTTCAATTATACTCTTCAATTTAATCCTTTAGCATCTAAAACTCATATTTATCAACTTTTGCAGTGAACCCTAGTAGGCAAATTAAGCATGCTATCTATAAAATTTTCCATCAATACTCTTAACACATGCATCTAATCACTCGGTAAATTATAAAAATTAATCAGAATAAACTTTTCTACCACAGATTCGTGGTTTCGCAACCACTGTTCCATTTAGGCCCTATTTTGGGATGTTACACATCCACTCTATGGCCATTATAGCCTTGGTTTGAGTTCAAAATGAGGAGACTTATAATAGCCCTTTTTTGGTGGTGTCAGAAATAGTGGTTTCGATGCCACCAAATCTGACAAGTAAGTTTGTAAATATTGTATTTAATATATACGAGTTAATTGTGATTTTTAAAAAGGTTTTTGATATTGTGGTTTTTGTTTTATAAGTAATTTATTAAGTTCAAGTGGTATAACCTTAAGGTCAAATGGTTTTAGAAATTGAGGTATTGGGACCTCATTTTTTACAAAACAAGTCATAAATATTTTTATAACTATTTACGAAGTGTAATTAAACTGGTATTAAATTTTTGTTGGAAAATTTTATCGTTTCTATAATTAATTAAGCAAAAAGGATTAAATCCCGTAAAGTGCAAAAGTTGTGTTCTATAAGCTAAAGGTATTAAATAGCTATAGAAATTTAAAGTGGAAGTCCTTATATGGTAAATAAACCATTAAAGGTGATAGTGGATGTGCATGGCTTGGCATTAGTGTAATTTTTAAAGTTAGGTAAGGGTAAAATGGTAATTAGGTATCAAATGAATAAAGAAAGAAAACTTAAAGCTTTCATCTTTATTTTTTCTTTCTCAACCGAAAATTTTAGCAATAAAGAAGCTATGGATGCTTGTAAATTTTAGCTAGTCAAATTCCTTGCATGTAAGCCCTTAAACTATCAATTTCTTGTAATTTTTATGTTTTTGAGATCGTTGCAACTAGGTCCAACTAGCCCTACCTTTGATATTGAAACTGTTAAAGATTTTGAATGTTTCCATTGATGAATCTTATGATTTTTTATGTTAGACTATGAAATTGGAATGTTGATTTATATTTAAAAGTATTTTGTTAAGTGATTTTGATGAATTTTTTTATTAGAGACTAATTTGTTACATTAATAAAAGTACAACGATTTAATGTGATTTATTTTGAAAAAATGGGCTGTTTTGGATACTATGAACATTCGAATAAGCTCAATTTTGGGTAAAAATGGTTAATTTGCATGTTTTGGGCTTAGGGACTAAATTAAATAAACGTAAATCTTTAGGGGTAATTTTGTAAAAAGTTTAGAAATGGCCAAATTGTATGAAATGAATTGTTTTATTGTCTAAATTAATATATTGAATGAAATTATTCATTTAGATCAAGATCAGGTGGAAAATCAAGGAAAATAAAAAATTACCAAAATGCCCTTAAACTTTGGTATTTCTGCAATTTAGCCAGGTAAGTTCGTATGAACTATACTATGTATAGTGTTGAATACTTTGAATGCTATTATATGAAATTTTATTGAGAATGAATCGATATATATATGTTAGTATACAATTTATCCTATAACGAAATGAGAAAAATTCAACGACGCACGACGACTATAGAGTCCCGTTTGAACTATAGGAATATATAGGTTACAAATGACATGTCATTAGGGGTTATCATGTTTTAGGTGCTGGTCTCGTACGTCCTACCTATGACTGAGTTTCTGGCATGTGTTGCAATTACTTTACAGCCTGTGTGAGCAGCACCGTGTAGCTATGTCTTGATTGACAGCTTGTGTGAGTAGACCCATTTATGGCTTGAGAGAGAGCACTGATATGAGATATGAGATAGTAGTGGTTTCGACCAAATGTTGGCACATGTTGTCCGAGATTCTCGCGTATTCGATATTATTCTAGTGGTTCAATGAGAAATGTTCTATTAGAGATGATATAAGTACGATACGAACTAATACAGCTATATAAATATGAAATACACGAAAATGATGGTACATGATATATTGATATATTGAAATGGATGATACATATATGAAGAAACAATAAGAGATTGATACGTATAATGACATGTACACATATGAATATCTTTGATATGTTGATACATGGAAATTATATAAGTGGAGGTGAGTAATAAATCCAAGTGTGACATGTTGAGAAAATAAGGTTATCAAGTTAAATTTATATGAAATGTGTTCAAGTATGCTAACATGTGTTGTTATTTGATGCTTAGGCAAGTGCCAAGCTATTGGTTGAATGGTATTTTGTTTACTTATAAGTTGCATTGGAATGGTAAGTGCTTAAATGAAACTATGCTTGTATTCATGAAAAAGTGGTAAGGTTTAAAATTATGAAATTTCTTATGAAATGACTTATTATGTGATTAATTCAAAAAGGCTATGTTTAAATGCACTAGCTTGTGGATATGGTTGAATGATATGCTATGTCTTTGTATGTTATGCATATGTAATTGGTGTGGAAAGTAATGAAATACAAATGAAAATAAAGAAATTTGGAGGAGTTTAAAGTTGTTAAAAATCCTACTATGCTAGGGATAATAAGTATAAGTGATACTGTGGATTTACTCATTTGGTGAGTTGTTGAATTTGGTCTCATGAATTGTGAGGTATCGAGATATGATTATTCTTAAAATGTATAAATTTCATGTTGGAAATGGATTGATCGAATTAAAGTTTATACGAGCTTACTAAGCAATCATTGCTTATGTAGTTATTTTTCTATACTTTTAGACTATCGTAACCTAGTTTGAGTTGGAAGCTCATCGGAGATTTATCACACTATCTAGCGATTATATTGGTAGGTTTTGATGTCTTGGTTAAGGTTATAATGACATGTATAGGTATTTTTTGTAACAGCCCCTTTTTGAGTCAAATCAGAACAGTGATTTTGGGACCACAAATCCAAAGTTAAAATAATTATTTTATTATTTTTCTAAAGTTTACAGCATGATAGAATTATCGTGTGAAAGTTTCGTAAAGAAATTTTAATGTTTGAATACTTATTTCGGTAAAAAGGACTAAATCGCATAAATCGTAAAACTTGAGTTCTATTAGCTAAAATGTCAAATAGCTATAGAACATTAAAGTAAAGGTCCTTAAGTGATAAATATACCATTTCTATATTAGTGGATTTTATTGGTTTGGCATAAATGAAATTTTAAATTAATTTTAAGGTTAAAATGGTAAATGGTTAATAAATGATATAATAATTAAAACAAAAATCTATTTTCTCATTGTCATCTTAACTTAGCCAATTATAAAGAAGAAAAATAAGAAAATTTTTACTTCCTAGGGTTCAGTCACTTGGAAATTAAATTGGTAAGTGATTTTGACTCAGTTTTTAATGATTTTTACGTTTTTGATATCGTTGCTTTGTATTCTAGCTAGCCCATACCCTAGATTTTGAAATTGTTGAAGATTTAACATGTTGCCATTGTTGAATGTTTTAGTAATTTGATGATTGATGATAGATTATGAAAGTTTGATGATAGTTTTACATGTTTTGTTAAGTGATTTTTGACAAAAATGTCAAAAAGGATTAATTTGTAAAAATGTAAAATGAGGTGGTTAAAAGTGTGAAATAATGAAAGATATCGGCTAGCATGTAATTGTACTAAATTGCATGAATTTGCAATTTTTTATCGAAAGGACTAAATTGTAAACTAGGGGCAATTGTGTAAATTTGACAAAAATATGAATTATGGGCTAAATTGAATAGATTGAATACTGAATGTACTAAATTTGATAATATATAGATCAAGATAACCTGAGATCGAGTTTAGATCTTGGAAAAGGAAAAGTTGACGATTAGCCGATAGTTGTTATCCGAGCGATACATTTTAAGTTCGTATAATTAGAATCGAATTATTAAATACTTGAATTTATTCATAATGAATGTGTATAATTGAGTAGTTGTTATATTTGGAATGTGAATGTCTTATTGATATAGATTAATAGTTATCGAGCCACGTTTGAACTGTATGAATTCGTAGGATACTAGTGACATGTCACTAGGGTTACCGTTTTGGTTGCGATCTTGCATGTGTTAAGGACTCACCGTAGCTCATATAAGCTTACCGATCTATCAGCTCTTAAGAGCTTACTGTTCTCAGCTCGATCAGCTTACAATTTAGCTCATTAGAACTTACCATTTTAGCTCAATACAGCTTACTGTCCATCAGCTCAAGAGGAGCTTACTGTTCATAGCTCGAAAGAGTTGAAAATGATAAGGAATTGGCAGATTACTAATTTATATGTATTGAATATCCCTCGAGATTCTAATCTATTCAACGACATAAATTTTGTGATATGGTAAAGTACTGTTTGTACGAATGAATTACTATTTATATGATCAAAAATAAAAAGTTACAAATGATGTACATGATGTATGTGAATTTGTTATGATACAATGTATTGAATACTTACATTGAGATAATGGATGATATCATGTATTTAAATGACTAACATGTGATCAATGCTTGTGTTTAGGCAATTGGTAATTAAATTGGTTACACATTGATTAATTGCATTGTTTATGTATAAATGGTAAGTTTAATTCTGAATTATACGGGCTTACTAAGCTATAAAGCTTACTCTATTTCTTTTTCCATGTTTTATAGAGGTTTGCTAGCTTGCTCGTTTCGAAAAAGTCAGAGTTACACATCACACTATCCAATTGCCGATTGGTATTTTTGAACTTTTGGATATTTGTAAATATGGCATGTATAGGCTAGTTTTAATGGTGATAGTTATGATTACTTAAGATTATGAATTTGGTACTTTTTGTGTATAAGTTAAGCCATGTTATTTGGCTAAACTTGATGCCATATTTTGATATGTTTTGGGAAATAGTTGTTGGAATGGAGATATGCAAATGTGCTCTGATATATGGTAGATTAATGAATGAAAAATGTATGATATTATCTAAGTATTTGTATGGTAGGAAGAATTGGTATCATTTGTGTATGAATTGTTTTGGAATGGCTACCAATTGGGTTGTAAAAATGCTACCATTTATGCTTGTGTATGCTTGTGAAAATAGGGTGGCAAAATCGCTTTGCAAATAGCCTATTTTTGTCCGCACGGGTAGGGACACGGGCGTGTGCCTCAACCATGTTCAACACATGGTTAAGTACACGGTCGTGTGTCCCCTGGTATTGAAATTGAATTTAAGTCAGTTTTCTCCACACGACCTCATACACGGGTTTGTGATCGGCTGTGTGATACAAGTCAGTATACCTCCTAAATGGCACACGGCCTAGCACACGAGCGTGTGACTTGGCCGTAATGCATAAGTCAGTATGCTATCCAATTTTCACACGGCCTAGCACACGGGTGTGTCCTCGGCCGTGTGATACAAGTCGGTATGTATGCCCTGTTTCCACACGGCCTAAGACATGGACGTGTCTACTAGCCGTGTGAGGCACACGGCTTGTACACACGGACGTGTGACCCTTGAAATGTTGAAATTTCTCTAAGTTTCTAAAAATTTTTACATGTTATTTGTTTAGTCCCGAACAACTTCTAAAGCATGTTTAAGGACTCGTATGGCCCTTATGAGGGACAATATGATTGTATTGAATGGTATTTGTATATGAATGCATAAATGTATGAGTTATGTATGTTAAATGATGTGTATTGTTCGGCAATACCTCGTAACCTTATTACGGGGAAGATACGGGTTAGGGGTGTTACATTTATTGGTATCAGTGCTATGGTTTAGTCGATTCTAGGACTAACGTACTGTATGGAGTGTAACACCCCAAACCCGACCCAGACGTTATGGCCGAATCTGACGTGCCACATTGAAGTTAAAAATCCATGTTTGGTTTTAGTGCTTTAAAAACTGACTTTTGTTAAGCTAACAAAGTGAATGGGAGCTAGGCACCAGGTAGGAATCCGTAACAGAGGAGGTGAGCCATGAAGGCTGCTTAAGTACCAAGCTCTTCGAATGGGTCCAATCCTAGACATACCCACAACCATTGTCACACTTTGTTAAATCGAGTTGTAATTTATTTAAGTTGAAATATTTGATAAATTGGATAATCGTGGCGTGGTGTTATTTTGAAAACAATTATCATTTTGAAAACACGTCCTAAGTTTAGCCCATTTATTAACAAACAGATTAATGTTATTAAAAATAAAATAATCCCAGAAAAGAAAGAAAATCAAGTCAAAATGGCCTTATTACAACCCAAAAATAAATAATAAATAAAGCAAAATTTATGAAAACCAAACACTTATTCAAAAGCCCAAAGGCGATCACCGTGGCCACTCTGAATCCCCTCTGGCTCCAAGTCCCCAAATCAAGGCTCACCTGCAAGGTTAAGGAAAGGGGATGAGTTAAAATTGTGCTCTTACCTGTTCCAATGATCCCGATCATCAACTTAGCGAATCTAACTAACCAATGAGCGTTCGCTTGCTCACAAGTCCTCGAAATGCCAAAATTTCAGCATTTCGACTTTTCGGCATTTACCGTTTTATGCTATGAAAAAGGGCTCGTTACACACCTGTTTTGCGATATTCCTCGACGAGATCTCCTACACAATTTCTCCTATAATCAACCGTTAATAGATCAGCTCACAATAATTGAACCAAATCGAGAACCATCTAATATCAACACTTACACATTCAGCCACCCTCCATAATGGCCTTAAGAACCTTACCTTTGCCGAAATTGATGACTAGCTCTAGCCACTCTGATGAGCCAAACTAATCCAAGTCGACCCTACCCCTTGCTGCTCCTCCACCAAACAAACCATAGAAAGATTAAAAGAAAAACCCAATAGAGCCTATACCCACATTTGGCCATCTCTTAAACTATAGGGGTTTCGGCTTTTGTCAACAATTACTATAGGAATCGTTTAGAGTTCGAGAACTTACCACAGTCTCTCTTCTTGAATCCGTTTATGCTTAAAAGTTAAAGGGATTGGCCACCAAAAAGTGAAAAGAAAAAATAGTTTGCTGGTCAACAAGAAATCGGCACCACCTAGCTTCACAGATTTCGGCTTTTGCGGTATTTCGGCAGTAGTGGTGGTAAGAAAAATAATAGGTGAACGAAGGGGAATAGTGGGCTGGTTTTGGAAAAGAAAAAAAAAACAAAAGATGAAAGGGAGGAAGGTAGATTCGGCTGGAAAAGAAAAGAGAGAAAAAGACTACACCAAAAGGAGAAAACGGCACACCCTAATTCCTATTGCCGAAAATCCCTAACTAAAACCCCTTTGCCGAAATCCCCTCTCTAATCCCCTCAATTCGGCTAAGCTCTATCCTCCTCTCAAATCCCTAAAATCTCTCCCCTTATCCCTCCTTAATTCATGCATTTGATTGATTCAAACTCTCCCACAGAGTTCCATCCAGCTTTAAACTCTAACATGCACAAGCATAAAAATAACATTACCTTTGCCATCACAGGGAATCGAACCCAGGTCTTCCCCCAACACTTACACGCCACCTTTATAGCTGCCTAGTGGCGTCACTTAGCCACTTTACCAGAGGATCTTTTGTGTTACATTTTACCCACAAATTTTAATAAGACCACCTATCCAAGGCCCCTAACTTCTTAAGTCCAAAATTCAAAAATTCCACCGGGTTTTGGCCAGCACATGGGCCTTCCATAAGCCCATTTACCTACTCAAATTATGAATTCCACAACCAAATACCAAATTTTAAAAACTTTACCAAAATATCGAGAATCGCAAAAAAACCCGAAAATCAGGATGTTACAACTCTACCCTCCTTAAAGAAATTTTGGCCTCAAAATTTACCTGATCCAAACAATTGAGGGTACTGCTGACGTATCGCCTCTTCAGTCTCCCAAGTAGCTTCTTCCTTGCCATGGTTCCTCCAAAGTACCTTCACTAATGGGACTAACTTCCTTCTCAACACCTTGATGTTGCGATCAAGTGTTTGCACAGGTTACTCTTCGAAAGTCAAATCTGATTGTACTTCGATTTCTGCAACTGGCACGATATGAGTTGGGTCCGAACGATATCGCCTTAGCATGGACACATGAAAAATGTCATGAATACGATCCAGCTCTAGAGGTAACTCTAGTAGATAAGCCACCGGCCCTATCCGCTTAATAATTCGGTAAGGCCCAATAAATCGTGGGCTCAACTTACCCTTCTTACCAAATCTCAATATCTTCTTCCAAGTCGAAACTTTCAAAAAGACCATGTCCCCTACCGCATATTCAATATCCTTACGTTTCAGATCGACATAAGACTTTTGTCGATCCGCTGCCTCTTTTAACCGATTCCTGATCACCTTAATCTTGTCTTCAGTATCTGTTACCAACTCTGGCCCAAGTACTTGCCTTTCCCCCAATTCTGCCCAACAAGTAGGCGAACGACACCTTCGCCCATATAGTCCCTCGTAAGGAGCCATCTGAATACTTGCTTGGTAACTGTTGTTATACGCGAACTCTGCCAATGGCAAATAGTCCTCCCAGCTGCCCCTAAACTCAATAACACAACCTCTCAACATGTCTTCTAAAATCTGAATGACCCTCTCTCACTGCCCATCCGACTGAGGGTGAAAAGTCGTACTGAAAACCAATCGCGTTCCCAACACCTCATGCAACTTCTGCCACAACCGAGATGTAAACCTTGGGTCTCGGTTAGAAATTATCGATACTGGCACTCCATGCAATCGTACTATCTCTGCCACATACAACTTGGCCAGCTTCTGAAGTGAGTAATCGGTTCGGACAGGTATGAAATGGGCAGATTTCGTGAGCCTATCCATAATTACCCAAACTGAATCCTTCTTAGAAGGTGTCAATGGTAACCCACTTACAAAATCCATAGCTACCCTTTCCCACTTCCAAAGTGGTATCATTACCGGCTGTAACAATCCTGAAGGTAGTTGGTGCTCGGCCTTCACTTGTTGACATGTCAAACATCTCCCCACAAATTCGGTCACTTCTCGCTTAAGCCTAGGCCACCAATATAGCTCCCGCAAGTCTCGATACAACTTACTCACTCCTGGATGCATCGCACAAGGTCCATTATGTGCCTCTTTCAACATCATCAATCTCAAGTCAGAGTCCTTAGGCATACAAATTCTTCCTCGAAAACAAAGAACTCCCTCGCTATTTATCCCAAAGTCTGGATTCCCCTCCTTCTCCACTTGCTGAAACCGAGAAACCAACGACTCATCTTCCAACCGTTGCTTCTTAATCTGTTCTATCCAAGTTGGTCTCACTTGTAACTCTGCCAATAAGCTTCCATCGTCATACAAACTTAGACGAGCAAACATTGCCTTCAACTCCGCCACAATCCTTCGACTTAACGCATCAGCCATGACATTTGCCTTTCCCCATACAAGTAATGCCTCCATATCTTAAGCGCAAAAATCACCGCTGCCAATTCCAAGTCATGTGTAGGATAGTTCACCTCGTGAGGCTTAAGCTGTCATGAAGCATAAGCGACTACCTTACCCTCATGGATCAACACGCAGCCCAAACCTACATGTGACGCGTCACTGTAAACAGTGAAATCCTTACCAGACTCTGGTTGAATCAACACTGGCGCTTCTGTCAAAACCTTCTTCAGCTTCTCAAAAGCCTCTTGCTGCTTATTTGTCCAAACAAAAGGTGCTCCCTTTCTTATAAGTTTCGTTAACGGTGCTGCCAACACAGAAAATCCTTCCATGAATCTCCGATAATAACCTGCCAACCCCAGAAAACTTCGGATCTCTGTTACTGACCTCGGTGGCTTCCATTCCAGAATTGCCTCAATCTTTCGAGGGTCCAACTTGATCCCCTCAGTAGACACAACATGCCCCAAGAAAGTGACTTCCTTTAGCCAAAACTCGCACTTACTAAACTTTGCATAAAGTTACTTTTCCCGTAGCAGTTGCAGCACAACATGAAGATGCTCATCATGCTTCTCTTCCGTTTTCAAATACACCAAGATATCTTCAATAAAAATAACTACAAACCGATCCAAGTATGGCTGGAACACCCATTCATTAAATCCATGAATGCTGCCGGTGCATTAGTCAAACCAAAAGGCATTACCAAAAACTCGTAATGACCATATCGAGTCCTGAATGTCGTCTTATAAATATCCACTTCTTTAACTCTCAACTGATGATATCCTGATCGAAGGTCGATCTTAGAAAATATCGAGGCTCCTCTTAGTTGATCAAACAGATCGTCGATTCTTGGTAATGGATACTTGTTCTTGATGGTTAGTTTATTCAACTGCCGATAGTCAATACACATTCGCATAGTCCCATCTTTCTTCTTTACGAACAACACTGGTGCACCCCACGGGGATACACTTGGTCTTATAAACCCTCTATCCAACAGTTTCTGAATCTGAGCTTTCAATTCTACCAACTCCTTAGGTGCCATCCTATAAGGCGCAATGGACACAGGAGCTGTTCCAGGTAACAAGTCGATTCTAAACTCGACTTCTCTGCTCGGGGGTAATCCAGGAAGTTCCTCTAGGAATACATCTTGAAATTCCTTAATGGTCCTAACCGACTCTACCATTATCTCCTCCAGTTCAATTTGACTTATAAAAGCCAAGTACGCCTCACAACCTTTCCGCATCAACTTCTCGGCCCTTAAAGCCGAAACAACATTGGACAAATAATTCCTTCGTTCCCTTATGACCATTATCTCCTCATCTTTGGAAGTTTTAGTACCATTCTCTTTGCAACACAATCCAACGTCGCCTTATGCTTAGTTAGCCAGTCCATTCCCAAGATAAGATCAAAATCCCCAAATGGAAGCTCCATCAAATCTCCTTAAAAAATCATACCTTGTGTCTCTAAAGGCACTGCCCTAAAGAGTTTATCTACCTTAACCGAGTGCCCTAAAGGGCCTATCACCAATACCCCACTCATAGTCTCTTCAGAAAGCAAACCCAATTCCCCAGATACATCACAAGCAACATACAAGTGAGTGGAACCCACATCAATCAAAGTAGTGCAAGGCATAGTATGAATGAAGAACGTACCAGTTATAACATCAAGAGCGTTACCCTCCTCACGACGTCGTGCAGTAGAAACCAATGCCAGCTGTCAAGCTTTAACATCTCCAGCACCCCTACCAGGTGCCCCACGTCCTCGTCCATTACCATTGCCACCTTTACCTTGCCCACGACCTCTTTGTGGTGGTGGTCCTCCTCGCTGTGGTTGGATATCCCTTTGCTCCGTAGCTAGTTCCTGAGCTATCCTCCGAGGCTCTGAACTTATGATCCTTAGACCCACATCGAAAACATGCTCCAGTTCATTTCCAGCACTCCCTCATATGCACCTTACCACAGTCCTTGCAAGCCTTGCGGTCTAAAAGTATTTACTGGAACTGCTCGAACCGGTTCCTCCATCCTTGCTCTTTTAACATTCCGATTCGTAGCACTCGAGGGTCTAAAATCCCTCTTAAATCTGGGTCGATCCTTCTCACAATTCTGCCACTCAGTCCGTTTTACCTCCTCAGCTATCTAAGCCTTCTCTACCAATGCAGCAAAATCACGCTCCCTCTATGGAGCTATTAATATCCTAAGCTCATCGCGGAGGCCATCCTCAAATCGAACACTGTGCTTATACTCAGTTGCAACTATCCCACTGGCATATCGACTCAGCCTCAAAAACTCTGCCTCATACTCTGCAAGAGTCTTATTACTCTGAGTCAGATTCAAAAATTCCTTCTAACGAGCATCCACATAACTAGCTCCAATATACCTCCCCTTAAAAGCAGTTTTGAACAATTCCCAGGTTACTCGCTCAATTGGGGTACTCTCCCTTACGGTGATCCACCATCGGTATGCCTCGTCACGTAGCAGCGACACAGCCCCCTTCAGCTTTTGCTCCACAGAGCAATCTAAATCGTCCATAATCCGCTCTATTGCCTCTAGCCAATACTCTGCCACATTTGGGGCTACTCCAGATACGCCCCTAAAAACTTCTGCTCTGTTAGCCCGAAGTCGCTCAGAGATGGATCCCCTATTTACTGTCCCAGTGCTAGCTCTAGCAACTCTTTCTAAAACCCTTAACATGGCTTGGGACAAAGCATCATCCCCCCAGCCCGATCCTAAGACCTAGCCTCTGTTGCCTGTGGCATAGATGCCTCCTCAGCTGGCCTATGCCCTGAGGATCAAGATTCAGCTTGCACCCTTCCGTGACCACGTCCGCAGCCACGTCCACGAGTTCCTCTTGTACTCATATTGACTTATCTGATTACGAATTTTATGATATTAGTATAATGTTCAATTGTTTATTACGAGATGTCTTATTGAAATATAACAGTTCAAGGATTGTTTCCGTATCGTCGTAGCCTTGCTATAGTTTTCATTCCTACTGTTTTACAGTTCTACCCTTATCTAAAGTATCATAGTAGGGTCTTAGTTCTATTTATAGCATCAAATCATTATCACATATCGTAAAGAGAAAATACTTGCAGACTTGGTGCCGGGGATTTAGTGCGCCACTTCCTTCTCCAAACCAAAAACCACAAACCATGTATTTAATCACAGAAAATAGATTTTCTTAAAATTTGCAAAAAATATATTTGTTTTGAAATTCTTGATTTTAGACCCGTTTTTAAAAACCAAAAAAAGCTTAAACCATTTTATCATGTATACCTTTATAAAACATTTTTGAGAAGATCTTTTCAAAACCATTTCCAAAAAATACCTTTCTTGGTAAATTTTTTTTTGAAAAGTTTTTTTCGAATCCGATCCACAGCCAAGTTGTTGCAACCGAGCTGATACTACTAAATGTAACACCCCAGACCCGGCCCAGACGTTATGGCCGAATCTGACGTGCCATATTGAAGTTAAAAATCCATGTTTTGTTTTAGTGCTTTAAAAATCGACTTTTGTCAAGCTAACAAAGTGAATGGGAGCTGGGCACCAGGTAGAAATTCGTAACAGAGGAGGTGAACCATGAAGGCTGCTTAAGTACCAAGCTCTTCGAATGGATCCAATCCTAGACATGCCCACAACCATTGCCACACTTGGTTAAATCGAGTTGTAATTTATTTAGGTTGAAATCTTTGATAAATCGGATAACCGTGGCGTGGTGTTATTTTGAAAACAATTATCATTTTGAAAACACGTCCTAAGTCTAGCCCATTTATTAACAAACAGACTAAAGCTATTAAAAATAAAATAATCCCAGAAAAGAAAGAAAATAAAGTCAAAATGGCCTTATTACAACCCAAAAATAAATAATAAATAAAGCAAATTTTATGAAAACCAACACTTATTCAAAAGCCCAAAGGCGATCACCGTGGCCACTCTGAATCCCCTCCGGCTCCAAGTCCCCAAATCAAGGCTCACCTGTAAGGTTAAGGAAAGGGGGTGAGTTTGGAAACTCAATGTGTAACAAGCCCCTTTCAGAGCCCAAAGCGATATCAGCCTGCTAGGCCTAAGCCCAACTTCAATCTCAGCGTATACTGGGCCGAAGCCTTTTCATATTTCGTATTACTGGGCTGAAGTACTGTAAACGGTATGGCCCATAGGCCCATTTCAATATCACATGTAATATCAATGAATGTATGCAAGCCCATTTGGGGAGACTACTCAACCCACCATCCGCTACTCTCCACCCGTACCATCCAACACACCATGTGGGGAATAACTCAACTCACCCAACCAACACACCACTGGCAGCATAGGTGCTTTATCATATATCTGAAGACCAAGCCTTTTTAATAACTGGGGCAAAGCCCTTTTCGATAAACTGGGGCAAAGCCTGTAACAGCCCAGTTTAGACCCTATTTGGAACAGTGGTTTCGAGATCACAAATCCGAGCCAGAAAAATATTTGAAAATTATTTTATGTGTTTATTATGTGTGAATTTAAATCTGTAAAATTTTCGTGTTTTAATTTTATCGTTTGGGTATCCGATTAAAAAAAAGGACTTATTCATGTAAAAAGAAAATTTGATGGTTTATAGTATAAGGGCCAAGTTGTTAGTGGCTTTTTAAATTGAAGTATTTAAGTTGTAATTAGTCATTTGATTACTAGTGGGACGGTGGTAAGTATATACCATATGGTTTTATAATATTTTATTAAAGATATATATATGTGTGTAAATTAAATATTATTTTATATTAAGGTGTAAAATATATTATAAGACATAAACGTGAAAGCCATATCATGTGCATTAGCTTATTGTTTGGTTGGTAAAGGATATATATATTATATGATTTTATTATTATTTCAAATGTAAAAACTAAAAATTATAAGCTTTACAATATAAAAGATATTATAAAGTAAAATATGAGTGGGCATATGTTTTATTTCACCCATGCCGAAACAAAAGAAAAGAAAAAGAAATAAGGGAAGCTTAGGTTCGGCTAACTCCCAAGCTCAAATCCAAGGTTCGTTCTTTGTCGGTTTTTGATAATTTTTACGTTTTTGAGATCGTTGCTTCGAGTACTTCAAAACCCATGCTTAAAATTTGAATTTTGATGAATATTTTGAGTTATGCCATTGATGGAAGCTTGTGATTTTTATGGTTTGATGGTGAAATATGAAAGATAGGTGTTGGGTTAACATATTTTTGTATTGGAATTTTTGATGATTTTGAGTAATTAAGACTTAATTGCAAAAATAAAAATTTGAGAGACTAAAATATGAAATTGATGAAATATATGGACTTGTATGGGTATGGGTAAAATTCGGCCCAACATGGGTATATTGAAATTTTGTATATTTTGTGTTTTGTGCAATAGCGATTAAATTGTAAAAATTGTAAATGTCAGGGGTAAAATGGTAATTTGCCCATTTATGTGTTTTTGAACTAAATTGAATGAAAATATGTTTGACTGAGCTTAATTTGAATATTTTTAGATCAAGAACCAAAGAAATCGGATTTGCACTAGGGAAAAACGAAAGTTGTCGACTAGCAGCTCCGTCCCATTTTACGACGTCTGAGGTAAGTTTATAAGCAAATACACATGCCTAAATGCAGTTAAATGTTAAGTATATATGCTGGTATATAATATATGAATTTATACTTGTAAATGCCGAATGTGTATGAGTTTGAAAACTATGTTCGAGCTTTCGATTCGACCGAGTTACGACGTTCGAAAGCCCTGTATGAATCTTAGGAATAGTTAGAATACATATGTCATGACACAGGATTCCGACATTTGTGTTCCTTGTGTATGATTATTGAACCGAAAGTTAAAAGGTAGGTGTACATTTTTTGCTTATATTCGAATGAAGCAATTGAATTGCTAATGTGATATGTTATGTGAAATGTGTTAACATGTGAATAAATAAGCAAGACACTGGAAATGTATCCGGGCTAAAGACCCGCAGGCTTCGTGCTGGAAATGTATCCGGGCTAAAGTCCCGCAGGCTTCATGCTGGAAATGTATCCGGGCTAAAGTCCCACAGGCTTTGTGCTGGTAACATAATTTCGGGTTTTATACCTAGCAGGCCAAGCGCTGATGAATTTGATAAAAGTATACAATTACAAGATCCTACACTAAGTTGACAAATTGAAAGTGCATTACATATTAAGTTGGCCAGGTACGTATCATGTACTCGTATGTGATTTGATTTGAATTAAATTATAAGTATATAAAGTGATGCATCTGTGAATAAGTGTTATGACTATATATGTGATCGTGATATATTCGGTAAATGTGTGAAGTTATGTGAAGTGATTCTATGTTTATATTCAAATATAAACACTTGGTCCTTGTGGAAAGATTTGTGGAAGTATATGATTTATTTTTAGGTGATTACGATCGTGGAAAATTAAATGTGAATATGATTTTGTATTTTATTCGTTTCAATGAAACTAAAGCTGTTAGTGAAGCATTTTAATGCCTATGTTATTTGAGTTTGATCTTGAATGACATGATATACATGTTAAGATAATTTGAATGCAAGGAATGTGTGAAAGAGCAAATTGTAATAAATCTGCTTGGGACAGCAACAATAGCGTGATTTTGGAAAATCACCATAAATTGTAGAAATTGAATTAGAAGCTGAAGAAATTATGTAATTAAAGATTAATGAGTCTAGTTTCTTATAAAAGAAACCTTGTAAGCAAAAGAATTGTAGATAATGAGATATTTGAAGTGGCGTAAGATAGAGTCAAAATGACCTTGAAATCCCCTGTTCTGTTTTTTAGAAAATCATTGTAAATTGTACAATGATGATTATAAGATAAAATTTATATACTTAGACTCCTTAATGAGTCTAGTTTCAAATGAAATAAATGATAACATAATTCGAATTCTGTATAACGAGAAAATTGATTTGTAGTGAAGAGTGGTCAGAATAGTCAAACAGTGAAACAAGGGAAACTTCAATAAAAATCTGGTATTGATTGGTCAAACCAAAAATTTTGAAAATTTGATGATGGAAGATATGTGATTCTATTTTCAGGGAAAATTAACGGCACTTGATTTGGAGTTTCTTAGCTCCAGTTATAAATAATTTAGTGACTATTGCTCAGGAAGACAGCTTGTAGTGAATTTGTGATTTTGTTGCAAACATGGTTAAAACTAGTTAATGAGATGCTTTTCGAGTTCTTATGATCTTATTTGTGAATTGAATATTTGGTTTTAATTGAGTTCAGATTCAAGTGAGATGAATTTGCTAAATATGCATTATGTTCATGGATACTTGGCCAAAATGGCAATTACCTAGGAATGATTTCTTGAAAATTTGAAATAATTGATCTATAAGTAAATTAATTGTTCGCATTGCTTAAAACTTACTAAGCATTGAAGCTTACTCCGTGTTCTCTTTTCCATTTCTTATAGGTTTATCCTTTAGTTCGAGTTGGAAGAGCCGGAGATATCATCACACTATCGAGTCATTATGTGAGTTGAGAAGATTGTATATCATCATGGTTTAAGGCATGTATATGATAGACTATAGGTAAAATGATATTTCGACTTTGTATACATTATAGCCATGCGAAGATGGCTTGCTCATTTTGTTTAGAGAAGCCTTATAATTGAACTAATGTGTTGATAATTTATGTCTGGTAAGTATCTCTGGCCTTATAGAAGTTTTGTTCAGTCAAGTAGTACCTCATAACCTTGTTCCGGCAACGGATTCGAGTTAGGAGTGTTACAAAGCCTTTTTCAATAAACTGGGGCATAATTCCTTTTCGGTAAACTAGGGCATAAGCCCTTTTCAATAAACTGGGGCATAAGCCCTTTTGCACTTCCTCCATCCATATAAAAACCCAACCCAATGCATTTATGAATTCATCATGTGCATTTCATACATATCATGTGCATATCATACATATCATGTGCATATCATATCAATCATGTATATCATATCCCACGTATCAAATTTATAATTAAACCCTAGAGGTATAATGGTCATTTTTACCTAGGGGCAAAACAATCATTTTCATATTATAAAGGTAGTTTCATAATTTTACCAAATATTAGGGTTTTCCATGTTCATTATTAGTTACTAACCATTCATATGTTTTAAACAGCGATTCTGGCCCATTTTTCGCGATACTGAGTTATTGGGCTAAAAACCACTAATGGGCCCTACATAGCCGATTTTTCATCTAGGCCCATTTAGCCAATATTCCATAGTGTTGTTACCAGTCTTAATGTGCAATTTAACAGGTTTTCATTTTCTACCAATTTTACCCAAATGGGCCCCGAAAGCCCATTGGGCCCAACTTCAGTCCCTCGGGGCCCAACTTACCGTAATGCCCAAAATTGTGCTCTTACCTGTTCCAATGATCCCGATCATCAACTTAGCGAATCTAACCAACCAATGAGTGTTCGCTTGCTCACAAGTCCTTGAGACGCCAGAATTTCGGCATTTTGGCTTTTCGGCATTTATCGTTTTAAGCTATGAAAAAGGGTTCGTTACACACCTATTTTGTGATATTCCTCGACGAGATCTCCTACACGATTTCTCCTATAATCAACCGTTAATAGATCAGCTCACAATAATTGAACCAAATCGAGAACCATCTAATATCAATACTTACACATTCGGCCACCCTCCATAATGGCCTTAAGAACCTTACCTTTGCCGAAATTGATGACGAGCTCTAGCCACTCCGAGTCGACCCTACGCCTTGCTACTCCTCCACTAAACAAACCATAAAAAGATTAAAAGAAAAACCCAATAGAGCCTATACCCACATTCGGCCATCTCCTAAACTATAGGGGTTTCGGCTTTTGTAAATAGTTACTATAGGAATCGTTTAGAGTTCGAGCACTTACCACAGTCTCTCTTCTTGAATCTATTTATGCTTAAAAGATAAAGGGATTGGCCACCAAAAAGTGAAAAGAAAAAGAGGTTTGCTGGTCAACAAGAAATCGGCACCACCTAGCTCACAGATTTCGGCTTTTGCAGTATTTCAGCAGTAGTGGTGGTAAGAAAAATAATAGGTGAACGAAGGGGAGTAGTGGGCTGGTTTTGGAAAAGAAAAACAAAAGATGAAAGGGAGGAAGGTAGATTCGGCTGGAAAAGAAAAGAGAGAAAAAGACTACACCAAAAGGAGAAAACGGCACACCCTAATTCCTGTTGCCGAAAATCCCTAACTAAAACCCCTCTGCCGAAATCCCCTCTCTAATCCCCTCAATTCGGCTAAGCTCTATCCTCCTCTCAAATCCCTAAAATCTCTCCCCTTATCCCTCCTTAATTCATGCATTTGACTGATTCAAACTCCCCCACAGAGTTCCATCCAGCTTTAAACTCTAGCATGCACAAGCATAAAAATAACATTACCTTTGCCATCACAGGGAATCGAACCCAGGTCTTCCCCCAACACTTACACGCCACCTTTATAGCTGCCTAGTGGCGTCACTTAGCCACTTTACCAGAGGATCTTTTGTGTTACATTTTACCCACAAATTTTAATAAGACCACCTATCCAAGGCCCCTAACTTCTTAAGTCCAAAATTCAAAAATTCCACCGGGTTTTGGCCAGCACATGGGCCTTCCATAAGCCCATTTACCTACTCAAATTATGAATTCCACAACCAAATACCAAATTTTAAAAACTTTACCAAAATATCGAGAATCGCGAAAAAACCCGAAAATCAAGATGTTACAGTGAGTCTAGCTATACATTCCATATTTAAAACTGTGATAGTGTGATTATTCCTGACATTTCCAAATGTGTTTTTATATAATAATGGATCCCGAATGAGCTGTAGCGGATGATGCAGAGAGTAACGTGCCAGCTTCCACTCAAGGGACAGCGCCTTCTAAATCTAGACCTGTGATGAGTAGTCACAGGGATGACGCTAAAGAAGCCTTCTTTCAGATAATGAACGAGTGGTTCACGCAATACATTCGTACGAACCAGATTATTTAGCAACCTCTACCCCCACCTATTTTTCAATCGATCCCTATAGTTGCTCAAGGTATGGATCTGTTGCGATTGAATAAACCACCTATTGATAAGATACAGAAACATGGGGCTGAGGAATTTAGAGCCACTGTTAACGATGACCTTGAGAGAGCCAAGTTTTGGCTTGAGAACATGATTTGGGGATTTGATGAACTATTATGCACACTTGCAGAATGTTTGAAGTGTGTTGTATCATTGTTGAGAGACACTGCGTATCAGTGGTGGAATACCTCAAATTTTTTAGCTCTAAACCTTAGACGACATCAGTTGCCAGTATGGGTAGTGTTAGAAATGCTAGACCAGAATGTAAGCACTCCAATAAGCAACATTACAGTGAATGTAGAGTAGTGAGCGGTGCTTGTTTTAAATGTAGATCCCTTGATCATTATCTCTGGGACTGTCCAGAAAAGTTTACAGCTGAAAGAGATCAACCGGTGGAAGTAAGTAACAATGCTACTAGAGGGAGACCGCCCCAAAACACTGGAAATACGAGTGGTAACAGAGGTGCTACGAGAGATTTTGCTGTGAGATCTGCGGCATGAGTATCTGCCAAAGCTTATGCTATCGATGCATGAGAAGAGGCATCATCACCAGACGTTATTACTGGTACTTTTTTCTCTTTTTGATACTGATATAGTTGCGTTGATAGATCCTGGATCAACCCATTCATATATCTGTATGAATTTAGTATTTAAAAGGAGTTTACATGTCGAGTCTATAGAGTTTGTAATTAAAGTATCGAACCCTTTAGGGAAGTCTATTTTAGTTGATAAAATTTGTAAGAATTGTCCTTTGGTGATTCAGGGTTACTGTTTTCGAGTTGACTTGATGCTTCTACCGTTCGATGAGTTTGATGTGATTTTGGGTATGGATTGGCTGACTGTGCTTGATGCAATTGTGAATTGTAGACGAAAGACTATTGAATTGAAATGTCAAAATGGTAAGATTATTCGGATTAAGTCTGATGATTCGAGTGAATTACCTATTGTGATATCGTCTATGTTAGCTCAGAAATATATAAAAAAGGGCTGTGATGCATATCTTGCATACGTACTGGATACAAAGGTGTCTGAATCAAAGACTGAATCTATACCTATTGTTTGTGAGTTTTCGAATGTATTTCTAGAAGAATTATCGGGTTAGCCTCCGATCAGAGAAGTTGAATTTGGTATTGAATTAGTACTGGGAACAAAACCGATATCGATAGCTCTGTACAGAATAGCTCCAACAGAATTAAAAGAATTGAAAGCTTAGTTATAAGAATTGACAGATAGAGGTTTTGCACGACCGAGTTATTCTCCCTGGGCTGCACCGGTATTGTTCGTGAAAAAGAAAGATGGCACGATGAGAATGTGTATCGATTTCAGACAGTTGAATAAAGTGACTGTAAAGAAAAAAATACCCTTTACCATGGATTGATGATTTATTTGATCAGTTGAAAAGAGCTATAGTATTTTCAAAGATTGATTTGAGATTGGGTAATTATCAGTTGCGAGTTAAAGAATCGAATGTGCCAAAAACTGCATTCAGAACAAGGTATGGACATTATGAATTACTTGTTATGCCTTGCGGTTAACTAATGCTCCTGCAGTTTTCAAGGATTTGATGAACCCAATATTCAGACCATATTTAGACAGATTTGTTGTTATATTCATTGATGACATTCTAATCTATTCACAAGATGAATCTGAACATACCGCACACTTGAGAGTTGTGTTACAAACTCTATGTGACAAGCAATTATTTGCAAAGTTCAGCAAATGCGAGTTTTGGCTCTGAGAGGTTGGATTTTTGGGGCATATTGTTTCTGCCGGTGGTATTAGAGTTGACACGAGTAAGATTTCTGCTATTGTTGATTGGAAACCTCCGAGAAATGTGTCTTAAGTCTGTAGTTTTTTTAGTTTAGTGGGCTATTACCAAAGGTTCGTGAAAGGATTCTTGATGATTACGACACCGTTGACACTATTGCTTCAAAAAGAAGTGAAGTTTGAATGTCCGGAAAAATGTTAGTAAAGTTTTGAATAGTTGAAAGTACTGTTAACTGAAGCACCAGTTTTGGTTCAATCGGATCGAGAAAAGAATTTGTAATTTATAGTGACGCGTCATTAGACGGTCTAGGGTGTGTTCTAATGTAAGAAGGAAAATTTATAGCTTATGCTTACCAATAATTGAAACCGCATGAAAAGAATTATTTGACACATGACTTAGAGTTGGCTGCAATTGTGTTTACATTGAAAATTTGGCGACATTACTTATACGGTGAAAAATGCCACATTTATACGGATAAAAAAAGCTTAAAAAATCTGATGTCACAGAAGGATTTGAATTTGCGACAACGAAGATGGCTTGAGTTATTGAAAGATTATGAATTTGTTATTGATTATCACCTAGGAAAAGTTAATGTTGTTGCTGATGTCCTAAGCTGAAAATCTTTATTTGCATTATGAGTAATGAATACCCAGTTGATGATTTGTATTAATGGGTCTATTTTAGCTGAATTAAAAGCTAAACCAGTATTTCTTCAACAAATTTGTGAAGCTTAGAAATATGATCGTAAATTATAAGTTAAACGAATTCAATGTGAGAACATCCATGATTTAAAGTTTCAGACTGGAACCAATGATTGTTTAAGGTTCGAGAATAGAATTTGTATACCGAGAAATTCAAAACTCATTCAAAAGATTTTGCACGAAGAATACCATAACTGCTTATCTGTTTATCCGGGAAGCACCAAAATGTACAATGATTTAAAATAGTTTTATTGGTGGCAAGGCATGAAAAGAGATATATCAGAGTTTGTTTCTAAATGTTTGATTTGCCAGCATGTCAAAGCTGAACATCAAGTACCATCGAGTTTACTCTAACCTTTGATGATTCTCGAATGGAAATGGGATAGAACTTACAATAGATTTTGTGTCGGTATTACTCCCAACTCCAAAAAAGAAAGATGCTATTTGGGTTGTCGTTGATCGACTAACAAAATCTGCTCATTTCATACCGGTACTTACAGATTACTCACTTGACAGATTAGTTGAATTGTAAATTTCTGAGATTGTTCGGTTACACGGAGTGCCACTATCTATTATTTCTAATAGAGATCCAAGATTAACGTCACAATTTGGGAAGAATCTACAAGAAGTTTTAGGTACTAAGTTGAATTTCAGTACAGCTTTTCATCCTCAGACTGATGGATAGACTGATAGAGTTATTCAGATTCTCAAAGACATGTTGAGATGTTGTATTCTAGAGTTTGAGGGCAGTTGGGAAAAATACTTATCATTGATTGAATTTGCGTATAACAACAGTTTTCAAACGAGTATAAAGATGGCACCATACCAAGCTTTATACGGTTGCAAATGTTGAACTCCACTATACTGGGTTCAATTAAGTGAGAAAAAGATTCACAGGGTTGAATTGATCAAAGAAACTAAAGAAAAAATGAAAACAATTTGCGACAGTTTAAAAGTAGCTTCAGATCGATAGAAATCCTATGCGGATTTGAAACGTAAAGAAATTGAATTTCAAGTTGGGGACCAAGTGTTTCTAAAGGTGTCATTGTGGAAAAAGGTTCTTCGATTTGGCCGTAAAAGAAAGTTAAGTTGCAGTGTATCGGACCGTATAAGATTATTGAGAGAATAAGGCCTATAGCTTATCGACTAGCTTTACTGTCCGAACTTGAAAAGTTTCATAATGTCTTTCATGTTTCTATGCGACGTAGATACATATCCGATCCATCACATGTGATTTCTCCTGTAGATGTTGAGATACAGGCTGATTTGACATATAGCGAAGAACCGATTAGGATTTTAGCTGGTGAAATCCAAGAATTGAGAAATAAATGCATAGCCTTAGTAAAGGTTCTTTGGCATAAGCGTAGAATTGAGGAAGCTAAGTAGGAACCCAAGGAAGCTTTGCGAAAATAGTACCCTAACTTATTCACTGGTAAGATTTTCGGGGACAAAAATCCCAAGGGGGAGAGTTTTAACAGTCCATTTTTGAGTCAAATCAGAACAATGGTTTCGGGACCACAAAATTAATGTTAAAACATTTATTTTATTATTTTATTAAATTTTATAGCATGATAGAATTATTTTGTGAAAGTTTCGTAAAGAAATTTTACTGTTTGAATGCTTAATTCAATAAAAAGCACTGAATCGCGTAAAGCGTAAAACTCGAGTTCTATTAGCTAAAAGTGTCAAATAGCTATAGAAAATTAAAGTAAAGCTCCTTAAATGATAAATATACCATTTCTATGTTAGTGGATGTTAACGGTTTGGCATAAATGAAATTTTAAATTAATTTTAAGGTTAAAATGGTAAATGGTTAATAAATGATATAATAATTAAAATAAAAATCTATTTTCTCATTTTCATCTTCACTTAGCTGATTTTAAAGAAGAAAAAGAAGAAAATTTTTGCTTCCTAGGGTTCAGTCACTTGGAATATGAATTGGAAAATAAATTAATTTTAAGGTTAAAATGGTAAATGGTTAATAATAATGATTTTTACGTTTTTGAGATCGTTGCTTTGTATTCTAGCTAGCCTGTACCCTAGATTTTGAAATTGTTGAAGATTTAACATGTTACATTGTTGAATGCTTGAGTAATTTGATGGTTGATGAGATTATGAAAGTTTGATGATAGTTTTACATGTTTTGTTAAGTGATTTTTGACAAAAATGTCAAAAAGGGATTAATTTGTAAAAATGTAATATGTGGTTAATAGTGTGAAATAATGAAAGATATGGGCTACTAGGAGTCCTTATGAAATTCAGCTATCATGTAATTATACTAAATTGCATGAATTTGCAATTTTATGTGAAAAAGACTAAATTGTAAATAATGTGAAAGTTTAGAGGCAAATGTGTAAAGTTTCCAAAAATATGAATTATGGGCTAAATTGAATAGATTGAATACTAAATGTACTAAATTTGATAATATATAGATCAAGATAAGTCAAGATCGAGTTTAGATCAAGGAAAAGGAAAAGTTGACAATTAGCTGATAGTTGTTATCCGAGCGATACGAGTTAAATTCGTATAATTAGAATCAAACTATTAAATACTTGAATTTATTCGTAATGAATGTGTATAATTGAGTAGTTATTACATTTGGAATGTGAATGTCTTATTGATATAGAGTGATGGTTATCAAGCCCCGTATGAATTCGTACGATACAAGTGACATGTCACTAGGGTTACCATTTTGGTTGAGATCCTGCATGTGTTGCAGACTCACCACAGATTGTATGAGCTTATCGATAGATCAGCTCGTAAGAGCTTACTGTTTTTAGCTCGTATGAGCTTATTGTTTAGCTCGTTAGAGCTTATTGTTTAGCTCGTTAGAGCTTACCGTTTTAGCTCAATAGAGCTTACTATCCATCAATTCAAGAGGAGCTTACTATTCATAGCTCGAAAGAGCGGAAAATGATAAGGAATTGACAAATTACTAATTTATATGTACTGAATATCACCCGAGTATCCCTCGAGATTCTAATAGGTTCAACAGGCATAAGGTATGTCATATGGTAAAGTACTGTTTATACGAATGAATTACTATTTATATGATCGAAAATAAAAAGTTACAAATGATGTACATGATGTATGTGAATTTGTTATGATACAATGTATTGAATACTTACATTGAAATAATGGATGATATCATGTATTTAAATGACTAACAAGTGATGAATGCTTGTGTTTAGGCAATTGGTAATTGAATTGGTTACACCTTGATTAATTGCATTATTTATGTGTAAATGGTAAGTTTAATTCTGAATTATACGGGCTTACAAAGCTATAAAGCTTACTCTATTTTTTTTCTATATTTTATAGAGATTCGATAGCTCGCTCGTTTCGGACAAGTCAGAGTTACACATCACACTATCCAGTTTCCGATTGGTATTTTTGAACTTGTGGACATTTGTAAATATGGTATGTATAGGCTAGTTTTAATGTTGATAGTTATGATTACTTAAGATTATGAATTTGGTATTTTTTGTGTATAAGTTAAGCCATGTGATTTGGCTAAACTTGATGCCATATTTTGATATGTTTTGGCAAATAGTTTTTGAAATGGACATATGCAAATGTGTTTTGATATATGGTAGATTAATGAATGGAAAATGTATGAGATATGTATGTTAAACGATGTGTATTGTTCGGTAATACCTCGTAACCCTATTACGGCGACGGATACGGGTTAGAGGTGTTACATTTTGGCTAATGTTAGCCTTTGTGTTTTGGTTGTGGACATGATCATTTAATTGGTTTGCATTTTGGCCTTGTGTTGGTAAAATGATATATACATATTATAAGGTGTATATAAGTAGCATTGTAATGTTTGCTATATGACTTGTTATGGTTGAATGATGGTAGATAGAAAAGTAGATGAATGTGCATATTGGATCTGACATATAACTTGTTGTGAATTGGTGTTTTTCCATAATAAGCATATATGTATTTTGATACTAATGATTATGAGGTACATTTGGTACCAAATGGTATGTTTTGGTAAGTGATTTACATGTGGTGTAATGATACAAACTTAGTTAGAAGTTAATCAATTATTTGGCCAAATTGAATACATGATTATACATATTTTAATGTTGTCATTTGAGGTGCCTTTGGGCATAATGGTTGAATGTTATTATGCCATATGTGTTTGGCTTGTTTATGCATGGTTTTGGTGCCTTTTGAGGGCTTAGGTGTATGTACAAAAGGGATTATAGGTACATGTTGAAAAAAGTGAGAAAAATGGCTTGTAAAATAGCCTATTTTCGTCCACATGGGCAGAGACATGAGTGTGTGTCTCAGCCATGTGTGATACACGACCAAGTAACATGGCCGTGTGTCCCTTGTAGTTTTTAAAGGGTTGCAACTCAGGTTTTACACGGCCTAACACACGGTCTATCCACACCGGCTGTGTGACCCCTACAATTTGTAAATTTTCATCTTTTCCTAAAATTTCTATATGTTTCTGATTTAGTCCCGATTTATTTCTAATGTGTTTTTATGGCCTCGAGGGCTCGTATAAGGGACAATATGTATGATATTGATTGGTTTTTCAATGATTTATTATATGAATTAAATGTACTAATTTTTTTTTATAGTTCTGAAATGTAAATTCTGGCAATGCTTTGTAACCCTATTCTGATGATGGATACGGGTTAGGGGTGTTATAAGACTAAGTCATCCCCTTTTCCATGAATTTTGGCCAGCCATATGTGAGAGAAAAGAAGGAATTTAAATTCTATTTTTAGCAAATTCTACCATTTACCTTCACCTATAAATACCATGCATCAATCCCCCATCCCTCATCCATCATCCATCATACCTCACATCTCATTTCTCTTTTCTCATTAGTATTTTCTTTACATTCTATTTCCCTTTCCCTTCCCCTTGCATAGCCATCCATTTCCCTTCCCATCCTTTAGCCAAAATAAGCTTTGTCAAAAGCATTCCTTGGCTGACCACCTTAGGAACTCCTTAGCAAAAGAAGCATCGAGCAAAATGTAGAAGCGCATCAGTCAGAATAGATCTGAAAGGCTGCTGAACTGAAAAGAGTTTATTATTCTCTCTTGTTATTTATTTTAATTAGGTTTGCTTTGAGTTTATTGTTTTTGACATCAACGATGATGTTTTAAATCCTATTTGCTGGAATGATTTTGTTAATTCAATAAGATTTATTTTATTCATAATTAATATGTTTGGGCCTCAGTCGATCGTGTTTTCAATTAATATCATGATGCATTTCAGTCATATGTGATTAGGTGCATTCAGATTAGCTGAGCGATCCTAACCAGACGAGAACTAGTAGACACATAATTGAAAACTGCAATGCTCAATTTAGATCCTTAAAACTAAGTTGAGGTTGCAAACGTAAATATCCCTGTGACCTTATATAAATACTAAGAAACCCTTAGTCTAATATGATCAGTAAAATGCATATTTCACTAAGTAAAAGACCCGATAGGACTTAATTTGGTTTCCAAACTCATGAAAGATCGAGTTGCCGTGGAAATATTTCCAAACATTATTAAGCATGATGAAGTAAATTGAATTGATTAATATAATTATCCTAGCCCATTTCATGTTGATTTTTTTTGTTGCTAAAGCCATTCATTCATACATTTAGGTAAATTCCATCTAGATTAAAACTGCATTAAGGATCACTCTTCGCATCTAGTTAATCATCACTATCCAAAATTATTGAGTTTTTACATCAAATTGTTATTTATAAATTTGCAATTTATCGATTAAACTTATACAGTCTTTGTGGAGACAATAACTCATTTTTACTTACTTATTACTTGAGCGATTGTGTACACTTGCGCATATTCCTCATTACAAGTTTTTGAGCCATTGTTTGAGATTGTTGCCTTAATCATTCTTTGTGAAATTATTTTTGTAGTTTGGTTTTTATTTAATTTATAACATTACTATTTTATTCTTTATTCTTTATTTGAGATTTATTTTTCAAGTGTTTATTAGCATAGATCGAATCATTGATTTCTTACCTGTAGACCCTAAAATTGAGTGCACTTTTAGACAAAGAAGACGTGAGAAATCTACTCAAGGACAAACTGAGATGGACTTAGGAAATCAAAATGATGGACAAGGTAATGGAGTTGAACAACTGCACAACCTAATCCTTATTGTTGATTATAGAGATCGTGCCATCAGACAATACGTTGTGCCACTCTTCAATGAGTTAAATCTGGGAATTAGGAGACCAGTTATCGAGGCACCCTAATTTGAATTGAAACCAGTGATGTTTCAAATGCTCCAATTGGTGGGCCAGTTTAGTGGTATGCCCACAAAAGATCCACACTTACACCTTTGATTATTCATGGAGGTGAGTGATTCATTCAAGATAGCTGGTGTGACTGAAGATGCATTGAGGTTAAAACTGTTTCCATACTCATTGCAAGGTCAAGCACGAGCATGGCTAAATTCATTGCCACCAAGTTCAATACTACATGGCAAGAATTAGCGAAAAGGTTTTTGGTTAAGTATTTTCCATCGAGTAAGAATGCAAAGTTGTGAAATGAGATAACTACTTTTTAATAATTGGATGACATGTCTTTATATGAGGTGTGGGAAAGGTTCAAGGAATTGCTTCATAAGTTTCCTCATCATGGGATTCCTCATTATATCCGGTTAGAGATGTTTTATAACGGTCTCAGCGCACACACACGATTAATGGTAGATGCTTCTGTGAATGGTGCAATTTTGTCTAAGTCTTATAACGAGGCTTACGAGATTATCGAGAGGATCACAACCAACAATTACCAATGGAAGACAAATTGGAATGAAGGAAATGTGTAAGTGTACACAATCGTTATCAAGTAATAAAGTGACAACTAAATGTTGAGTTATCGTACCCGCAGGGATTGTGAAAGAAAAATATTTACAAAATATAAATCAAACACTTTAGTGATGAGAAAAATATGTTGTTTTGAAGAAGTGATTTAAAAACTAGAAATTGACTAAGAAAATTAACTGAGAAAATTAAAAAGTAAAAATTCCAATGCACGAGTTCAAAAAGATGGGTTTTAATCAATATTACATATTTGTGTTAGATCGATTCCATTCCTTAATTTAAATTACTAAACCCATGTTCATGTTGTTACGAATATTTTCACAAAAACATGATAATTTGTTAACTACTGGACATACATACTTACTAAATTAACCAATCTCTTGAACATTTCTCAATGACAATTCAAACAATTCATCGATCTTCATAATGACATATAAGATTAAGTGAGGTAACAATATATTTCTATATTGAAACATTTTAATCACAATAATCTTGCAAGTTTGCAAGGTTAATTTAAGCTTCAGCTACCTTAGAAGGTTAAACATGCACCAATTAAATACTGTGTCAATTAATTACAATTTCAATACTTTTAATAATTAATTCATTTGTTACCTTACATTATATAATGCAAGTATAACATAAGCATGATTTTATTTAATCAAACAACTTACCAAGGCCTATAACAACACAAACATGATTTTATTAATTTAAGCGGACAGAATGCAATCAATCTAACATAAATTAAATTAAAGTTATTTTAATTAGAACAAGAACAACAACACAACAATTATTCATATTCATGATCACAACATAAACAAGAAAATCAAAGAGAAGGGAACTAGGAAGCAAATCCAGGATTTCTCTGAAGCCAGACTAGTGTGCTCCTCTTCTTTTTTGCTCGTTCTATTGAATTGAGACCTCTACGATTAGTTGAATGCTGCTATTCCAAGGTGGAAGAAGGCTCTTTTTCAATAGAGAAATCAGCAAGGGAATGAACAAGAAAAAGGGAAGAAAACAAATTAGAGAAAGTGAGTGAAAGAGAGATAAATGTGTGGGAATGAATGGTGTGTTGAATGAGGAAGGGAAGGGGGTATTTATTGGTGGGAACAGCTGCTAAACTATCAAATAAATAGCATCCACTCCTCTTCCTTTGGCCAGCCACATATGTGCAAGTTTCAATGGCTCAAACTTGCTATTTTAAGCTAGGGGCAAAAGTTTGAAGACACGAAGAGTAGAGGGGTTTGAATAGGATTTTAAGAAAACTTCAAAGGCTATTTTGCATGTGTGGAAATCAGCTGATCAGGTAAGCTCTATGGACAGTTTGGGCTGTCCCATTTGCTAACTGGATCAGTCTTCTTTACTTATCACAATTAGACCTCTTTTCATCTTCAGGCTTATAATTAATTTCTAACCCAATTAATTTTTTTGATCAAAATTAATTATAAAATATTTTTAATACATATTTTTGGACCGTCCATGGTTGGAAAATATTATTAGCCTTGCTCTTGATCACTTGATGCACAACATTGTCCCAACGGTTCAAGCCACTTGAGGTGTCTGCCGAGCCAATTTTCACTCTTTGTGCAAAACTGTCGAAAATAAACCAAATTTGTGTAAGTTTATTATAAAAATAATTAAAATTCAATATATTAATATTTTAAGTACAAATTAATTATTTTATAATTAAAGTATGAATTTTGACAAAAATTACTATAAAACTACACGAATTAGGGCTCAAAAGGTGTTGAAAAAGTCTATATATTTTTGTGTTTCTACACTCCCAAACTTAATTCATTGCTCGTCCCGAGTAGTGCAAAAATTGGAAAAGAATTTCTCAAAATCTCCTTTAAAACACTTCTTCAGAAAACATTCCTCCCATAATTATGAGTTTAGTATAATTATACTCAAGAACAAGAATTTTGAGATTATGCAACTAAGTATACATATTATTGAAATTATTCTCAATTATCATTATGATAGAAATAATATACTAAAAACTTTCTGATACGATCTCGCCTCGATGTGTTGAGTAGAGACGTCTTAGTTGCCCAAACGTCGATGAGGAAGTATGGAATGGGTTTATAATCAGTTAAGTAAGTAGATAAGTAATGGAAATAGGTTCAAAATGGTTGAGTATAGTGAGGTTAGGTTCGACTAACAAAGAAATTAAGATAGATAAGTTGATAGATAGGTGGAATGGAAATCAGACTTAAGCAGCGAGAACGAATCAACACTAAGGAGAGTGTTGACCGGGGACTTATATGGCTTAAGGTGGTTCGGTGAAGGAAGATAAGGAACCTTAACCTGTTACCTAGCAAGGTAAGAACCAAAGGTATAGGATAGGTTGAACGCCATAGGTTGAACACCACACCAAAAAGGTGATAAGTTTGAAAAAGAATCAAAATGATGCCACTGGCTAGCAGATAAGTCAAGCTGAGACTCAGAGAAATTTGAGAGAAGAAACCTCACAAATATCTCAAATAACATTCAAAATTGGAAAAAGTCTCCAATACATGAAATTAGCTAAGTATTTATAGCTAGTAATCTATGCTAGCCGAATAGGCAAATACAAAGCTTAATGAGTAAGTAATTCAGCCTTGAATGAGCTGAATGTTCAAGAAACAAAACCATAAGTCTTCCTTGTCCATGTTCAGCCTTTGGGATACCACAAGTCAGGTTCTTGATGAAGGAATTCAGTTGAATGTATTTGGAAGCATTGGGAGCTTATTGGACTTGTCTAGGTTCGGCCATGAGCTTAAATGAGCCTAATTAATTTGTATTCTTCAACCAATAGATGTATGCATTAATTGGATCGCTTGAATGGTCATTAGGTGTGTGAACACCAGAGTTTGAAAGGCCGCTTGAATGTGAATGCTAATAGCCGAATGGTATTCATATGTGAATGGGGAAATCGTCTAGTGTTCGAGGCTACCTTGGGGAGATGTTAGGCCAACTTGGGAAATTCAAAGGATAGCTACTCCTTGGCTGAACAGTTGCTCGGAGAAGCCAAACAACCAACCACCATTGGCCATACATGAATCTCTCCATTCGTTGTAACCGGTTATACATGCACCTTGCATTAATTCACCTTCATGCATTTGGTTGCACCAAAATACAATGAACACATTAATTGAGTTTATGGCAATCTTAAATTCGGTTGTACTAAAGTAAAGACATGCTTTAGACACATTAATAAAATATAATGAAGCTAAGACAAATTAAATGTTGGCTTGACATGACACATTAATTCGACTAGCTCATAATGTACTAAAAACATGTAATAAGATGTAATGAGCTAATAAACTAATCAATGAGCTGAAAAAAAATTAAATTAATTAAAGTAAACACTTAGTTTATTTAAGAAAATAACCAAACGAGCTAGAAAGAAATAAAGGTGAGATCAAATGAGCTAAAATGAGCTCAAATGAGATGAGTTGAGTAGAACGAAGCTCAGGGAGCTGAAGGGGAGCTAAGCTCGACTTGCAAGATGTTGCAAGGAGTCCTCGTTGAGCTAGTCCAAGCTTCTTCAATGTGTCTGGCCATCGTTTCATCCCATATTCGGGTGACTAAGGCCAAAATGGCCTCTTTAAAGAGCTTAGCTCGAGCTCGCGTGATAGGGCTTTGGGGCAGCTCCATATGATCCTTGCTCAATCTTGGTGAGCTCTGGGGCGTGCTCGTATCACTTTCTCAATAAAGATATGTAAAATTCCTACCAATTAATTTTTATTCCCTCTTTTAGGACTAAACCACAATCACTAAGTTTAATTTATGCCTTCATATGTTGAACATAGCAATCTCTCTCCATTAATGTAGGTAGTACAAAAATTTGAATCAATAGGTCTTTTAAATAAGTTGTAACATGGCTTGGCTAGAGATAGGTAAGAGAGATAAATTTAAGCTAAAAACTCTAGACCCAGCTTGTATCAAACCTTCGGAATAAATTCCTTCAATTTCACCAACTCATTTTTCATTTTGAGTATACATGCTCTTTGTACATCTATTTCTTTTGAGTACATATGCTATTTTTTTTCTTTCTTTTTCTTTGAGCATTTGATACTTCTTTCAACTCCCCCAAACTTATTTTCAAAGAATATTCTGGATAGACTGAGTCTAATGTTTGGGACAATTTAGAGATAATTATGAGAGAAGTGATGGCTTAATATTGCAATGGTTCAAATAAAATCAGGCCATATAGTCTAAAAGTTGGGTTTCAAGGGATAAATATTTGTTAAGGTTGGCTTGAAAGGCTCAAACACTCCAAAAAAAAGTTTGCCTAAGTCATTTTCAAAATTTCATGCTTCCTAGGATTTCGCCTCAAGAAATTACTAAGTCAGTTCTAGAGATTTAAACTTTCATACATATCTAGCTCTCCTAAAGTCATAAAAAATTATGGTATGATTACAAAATTTATTAAGAATAACATTTATATCATAGTGCAACTAACATAGTAATTATTAAGAATAATAAAACTTTATTTATATTGAAGTTTAGCATAATTAAAAAAGAATCAAAGTTTTGAACAAAATATAAATCATAATTATAAGAATAATGTATTATAAAAAAACAATTTCAATTTTTGGTCCTCCCTACTTAAGATGAGCAATGTCCCCATTGTTAAAAAAAATAGAGAGAATGAAAATATAGAAGTGAATAGATATTGTACACCAGGTAGGACCTAAGGAAAAGGAGGTGAATGAAGTTTTACTGCTTAAATACCAAGCTTTTCCTAAGTAAATCCAATCCTATACATATACATATCTATTGCCACACTTCTTGCTTTGCAAAATGTTCAACTTTTATTTATGATGTCAACCTCTTATTTTATTATGCAAGAAATGGAACTATCTAAAAGAACCTAAGCCTAAAAACTTAAAATATCCAAAGAAATAAAGTAAAGACAAAATCCCCCCTTTTTATTTATTTGCAAACCCCTTAGAATTTGACCTATCTTTTGCTTCATCGTTCTTATTTTTGCTTGAATCACCTTGTTCCTTCTTCGGCATTGGAGTCCATGGATCAAATATAAAGTCTGGAAATTTAGGCACAAAAACAAATGGGTTGTAAGATTTTCTTAAAAGAATTGAGTCATTCTATAGTTTTGAGTATCTTTAATAAGATTGTTGTTGCCATTGCATATGTTGCATAATAGCCTTTATAGTTGATTGTTCACTTCATGGAATGGTGCTAGACGAAGGGGCTCTTACTGTCAAAGTTAGAAATTATGATAAGGGTGGTTTCTATTTTGGGCAGGTAGGTGAGTAGCCGATGGTAAGACTTAGAGTTGGAGGGGGTGGCAATTTTAAGAATTGTTTAGGTGCGGTAGTTTGTGGATTCGAATCAAGGTCATTCAGGTGGTGTTTTAGAAAGTTAAGGTCTGTGACGTTAAGGGTTAAGTGAGATACACTATTAGGCTACTTGGGAGTGGCAGTGGCGTAACACCCCTTACCCGTATCTGACACCAGGACAGGGTTCGAAGCGTTATCGGACTTAAACATTCACAAACATACAAAACCGAGCCATAAAATTTCATTTAAATTAAAAACATTCAATCACATGCATAATGTCCCTTACACAAGCTATCGAGGCTCTGAACATGTATTAAAGGCAGTTTGGGACTAAATCGAGAACTTTAGAAAGCTTTGGGGAAACTTAGAAAAATTTTCCTGAAACAGGGTCACACGCCCGTGTGGACACAAGGACACAGCAGCGTGTCTCCAATACGCCCATGTTCTCAGGCTATATAACTCTCTGTTTATAACATTAGCAAAACAAAACTGAACCACACGGCTAGGCCACATGCCCGTGTGCTAGGCCATGTCCTCTACACAATTGAGACACATGACCGTGTCTTTGCCCGTGTGACTAGTACTTAGGCTATTTTCCAAGCCTTCATGTTTCCCATAAACCCTTACAACCTTATACACATCAAACTCACAACTCATGGCATCATTTTAGTGATTAAACACCCTTTATAAGACTCATTCAACATTAGCTTGACATTATACATATGTTCCACCTACTCATGATAAACTAGTCTAGCCACATTATTACATATTCATTTGACCTTGTCATCTCATTAATCACTTATACCATTAAACTATGGTTACTAACTTATACATCAAACATCCATGTTCAAGGCACTATCATCCTATTACCATATTACATGTTTAATTCATGGTCATGACCACCTCAATTGGTCATAAAACATGCATTCAACACACATGACATATTACCAACCATGCATGGCAAACAAACATATTCATATCATCACATCATATGCATTAAAACGTAACATGATTAGCTAGACTTACAAACCATAATCAATATGAGCCACCTCTCATGGTCATATACAATAGCTCAATATAGGCCAATACATTTAGCCAAATCATAATAACACATTTCATAGAACTAGGTCTTTATACATGCCACTCCCTTGATATTTCTAACATATGTATCAATACTCCAAAGGTTTTGGCTTGACAGTGTGATGCTGCCTTCGACGATATCCAACACCGAGCTGACTTGACAACACTAAAAGAAATGGAAAGGAGGGAGTAAGCTTTACTCTTAGTAAGCTCGCATGAAAAATAGTAAGCAATGTATTAACATGCTACTTTTCAATTCCTCTTTATTTATTCAAAATCTAGTTAAGTTGTTTTCTTGAGTCATGATTACTAAATTATTTATATCTGGAGCTACAAGACTCCAAATTGAGAAAAAAAAATTAACCAGAAACTAGACTCACATATCTTCTTACCATAAAATTTTCAAAACTTTTGGTCAAGCCAATAAGTATAGTTTATTCTTTAAAGTTACCCCTATTTTTCTGTCTCATTGTTCTGACCTCTCTTCACTACAAATTAATTATCTCATAGTATGAGACTCGGATGATTCTCCCATCAATTTAACTTTAAAATAGACTCATTAAGGATTTTAATCATATAATTTATAACCCATGATTATTTTTGTAAAATTTCTAGTTATTTTCTCAATTTAGAATAGGGGATTCTGAACTCATTCTGACTCTGTCTCACAAGAATTCAAATATCTCATAATATAAAATTCTTTTGCTTACATCGTTTCCTTTATATGAAAATAGACTCAATAATATTTTATTCCATATCTTATTCAACTTCTAATTCAATTTCCATCATTTTTGGTGAGTTTTCAAAGTCACACAGCTGCTGCTGTCCAAAACTATTTTATTACTAAATTTCACTCTTTCATTGTAGTAACTTTCATTGTAACACTTACTCCATATCAATCTTACCAAAGTTTGATCACATATTGAGCACATTTCTCATAAGTTTACACATGCAAACCTTCACTTATTAATCACATAGTCATGGTCATATGTATTTTCACTTAGTAAATTTTCTGTTGAACTTATCGGAATAATAACAGATACCCAGTGGCCTGTACATATTACCACCCTTGTAATCGAAGCTCTCTGGTACACATAGTAGCCTGCACTTAGTACTACACACGTGACCTATCAATCTAGTACACGTAGTAGCTTGTACTTAGTACTACACATGTGACCTAACCATCAGATACACGTAGTAGCCTGCACTTAGTACTACACACGTGATCGAAGCTATTGGGTACGCATAGTAGCCTACACTTAGTACTACACATGCGACCTAACAATCTGGTACACATAGTAGCCTGCACTTAGTACTACACATGTGACCTAAAACCGTATTAAACACATAGTAGCCTGCACATAGTACTACACATGTGTTCTCACAACAGATCATTCGTATTTTTTCTATTTCGAAGGCCCAATCGGGAAATTCTTCACTTTTCAACATTTTACTAAATCATTCTTAGTAAATTTCAATTCATAATTTACATCAAATGATCATTCTATAGGTAGCTACATCTCGTATAATAACAAAAGATAATAGCATAAAAAAAGAATCGATATATTATTTACATACAAACTTACCTTCCTTTTCACTCTTTCACAAGTTATCCAACTTAATAAAACATCATGTTATATCAAATTCTCAATATATTCAACTATTATATAGCAAGCCATCAATAATTGAACCATCCAACAATTCATGTGCTGCTACATATATCATTGTTCTTACAATTTTTATATACCATTCCTTCATCACTTTTCAATATATTAAATCATGTCATTCATGCAATAATAATATAGAATTTTCAATTCAAACATAGCATTGTAATATTATTGACACACGAACTTACCTCGAATGCGAGCACGGCTATATATTCCGATTTAGTCCATAATCTCATTCATTTCCAATCTATGCCCGAATCTCATTTTCTTTGATCTATAATATCACATTTAGCTTACTAATTAGTCACATTATTCATATGGGTCCAAAAATCATATTTTTACAAATTTGCATTTTGACCCCTAAACTTTCACATATTTGCACTTTTGCCCCAAGGCTCGTAAGATGATTTTTTATCCAATTTCCTTGCATTTTAAGCCTAGCTGAATCATTTTCATAACTATAGCAGCCCCTAATTTCCACTAAATCAGACTTTTACGACAAATTTTGTAACTTTTGCAAAAAGGTCCTTTTTGACAATTTCACTGAAAATCACTTAGTAAAAGTCATTTATTACACACCGAGCCTTCATTTTCTACCATTAGACATCAAAAAACATGCATGTAATACATGGGAAAATTTTTAAACACAAACCCTAGCTCAAAATATGGATAGAAATGAGTAGATCTTATTACGAGGATTTCAAAAACGTAAAAATCATTAAAAACGAGGCTAGAACAGACTTACAATTGAGCTTAGAAGCTTGAAAAACCATAGCTATGTCTTCTCCATGCAAGTTTCGGCCATGGGGTAGAAGATGGACAAAAATTGGCTTTTAATTTTGTTTTTAATTCATTTTAATTACTAGATTACCAAAATGCCCATAACTTAAAAATATTCTATTTCACCCATTTCATGTCCATGTGTGACAGCCCTAAAGTGACCCTAGTCAAAAAGCGATTTCGGGACCACTAAACCGAGTCACTAAATTATTTGAATATGATAATTATTGTCTAAAATATGTGAATATGAATGTGTGAAAGTTTTAAGCTTCAATTTAGTTAATTGCATGTGAATTTAGTTAATAGGACTTACGTGTGACACTTTTGAAATGTGATAGGTTAATCTATAAGGATCTATTAGTGCATGTAATCAAAAGGGTGGACTTGCATGTCAATTTCCCCACTTAATTAGTAGTGGCCGGCCATGACAATGAGGGTGGACAAAATGTGATGGGTAAAACATGTCATAAACATGTTGTGTTAATGCTTTATGTTAGAAATGATAAAATAAGGAGCATGGTAATAAAATAATGAAAAGGAAAATGATGAAGAGAAAAAAGAGAAAAAGTTCTCATGTTGTTGAACTTGGCCGAATAGAAGAAAGAAAAAGAAGGGAAAGAGCTTGGAGAAAATCGGCTATGGTGGTTCACTAGACTAAGGTATGTTGATGTTGTTCCATGAGATTCATGCATATTTTTAGTTGTTAGCTTGAGTTCTACCTAGCCCATGGTTTAAATCTTTGCTATGAGATGGAGATGATATTCGGCCATGGGTGTTGTCTTCTTGGTTGGTGTTTGATGTTGTGGTGATGAGGCATGAAGATGAGCTAAGTTTCGGCTAAGGTGGACTTGTGTTGATGTCATTTGCATGCTAAGTGTGAAGCTTTGTAGTGATACATGTGATGGTGATTGATGACTCTTGGATTTTCTTTTTAGCATTTTTGAGTTAGACATTAAGTTCTTTGTTTAACCCATGACCAAAATTGAAATGGTATGGTGTCTTGATGCATTTGGCCATGGTAGGAAGTAGATGAGAATTGGTAGTAAGGTGAAGTGCAAATGTTAGTATTTGATTACTAGTGTATATATGTGTATTAGCCGAGTTTTGAACTTGAAACAAAATGGTAAGTAGTCAATAAAAGTAACCATATTTGTAGGAAGTATTAAGCATATAATCGGCCTCAACATAGACATGCATATTCGGCCACATGAGTAGATTGGTGTTGCATGTATTCGGTTAGAGGCAAGCATATTGATGCTTTTATATTGGCTTAGATAATCGGCTAAAAGAGAGTGTGGGCTAATATGTTGAGTTGATTCATGATTTCATATATATGTGACTCTAATGTCTAATGTATATATGGGTTAAGTACCTTGAGTTTCTCTTTTTGATGTTCAAGTGATTAAATCAATTTATTTGTTAAATTAAGCTCAAGAGCAAAGGGAACTAAATCCGATAAAGGGAAGGAAAAAGTGATCGAATAGCCGTCGAAATCGTTCGACAACATCCGAGGTAAGTTTTCGAGTAATGAAACTTAGTTTACGATTTGATTAAGTCATGACGTATAATCATAACAAATATACGATGATATAATGATTCTACTTGAATTATATGTTGAGTTAATTAGTCTATACGTATGATGGGTAGCCGTATGTGCATAGAGATCATGTCACAAAGCAAACCAAATCATGCTGTTTGTATGTGGCTATTGAGCCGAAAATGGGAATGCTTAATAATTGACTTGTGTTTGAATTCTAGTTATGAAAATGAAATAAAGATGTGTCATTATTTACTGATATGTGCATGAATATTCGGATGATAACGGGGCTAAGCCCCGAAGGCATTTGTGCTAGTGACTAATTCCGGGCTAAGTCCCGAAGGCATTTGTGCGAGTTACTAATTCCGGGCTAAGTCCCGAAGGTATTTGTGCGAGTTACTATATCTGGGCTAAGTCCCGAAGGCATTTGTGCGAACTACTATATCCGGGCTAAGTCCCGAAGGCATTTGAGCGAGTAGCTATATCCGGTTAAATCCCGAAGGTACTTGGTTTGGGAATGAGCGATCTTGCTGTAATAATTTCAATTAATATGCTCGTAAAATCCCAATGATGAGGTATGTTTCGTATATGCATTGGATTAGTTGATTCCTTTTAAATAGTATTCGCTCAGTCGATTAATGAGCTTCCGACTTTTGGTTAAGTTGATCTCTTATGTATGAGTATAAGGGTTGGTAATGTGAAGTAGGTATGATTTTGAGAATGTGTGTATATGTAATTATCCGTTTAGTCATATGAATGCTATACTTCAATTATGCCTAATTTCATTGCTCAAAACTTACTAAGCATTAAATGCTTACTCCGTTTCTTTGATTCTCTGTTTTATAGATTTTGGCTCGTCAGCTATCGGACTCGGGATTGTCGAAGTCGAAGTCGTCCACACTATCAAAGCCCTTTTGGTACACTTTTGGTTGAACTCTGAAAATGGCATGTATAGGAGTACCCTTTTTGTTGTTGGTCATGTACCCTTTGGTTTTGTATAAATTTGGATAGCCATGCAAAAATGGTTTATATACACTTTGAGCATAGAATTATAATCGTTTTGTATGTTGTTCATTGAGAGGTATGGAAATGTTTGGTAACGATTAGCCATTGGAATGGTTAATCATGATCCTTTTGGTGCTTTGTATGACAAATTCTAGTTGATTCATGGAAAACCATGAAATAGGTAAAGTTTACCTTAAAAACAGATGCTGACAGCAGCAGTGGTGTGGATTTGAAAAATCACTAAAAATAGTAGGAATGGAATTAAATAGTTAATAAATTATGTAATCTAACCTTGATGAATCTAATTTCATATGGAAGAAATGAAACGATCATATGAGTCGTATTTTAAGAGATATTTAAGTTTTCGTGGAATAGGGCCAGAGCGATTTCTGGATCCCATGATCTGACTTTGGAAATTCACTATAAATTAACCAGAGATAATTAGAGGTCATGAAATATATTTATAGATTCCTTTTTGAGTCTAGTTTCGTTAGAAACAAACGTCATAAGTAATGAAGCCCTGTACAGGAAGATATATAAGTCGTAATGCATGAAGGTCAGAGCAGTCGAACCCTGAAACAAGGGAGACTTTAACTAATAAACTGTACTAATTGGCTTAACCAAAAATTATAGAAAACAATTTGTAGATGGATATATGAGTCTAGTTTCAGATAAAATTTATGAAACTGGTTTTCGAGTTTTGGAACTCAAGATATAATTTTTAAGGTAACAGTGACGCAGTTAGCCAGCTTGTCTGGAAATTTTTAAAATGGACTGTGAAAATAAATGAAATAAGTCCGTAAATACCTCGTGTTCGACTCCGGCAACGGTCTCGGGTACGGGGTGTTACACCATGTTTGTCCAGAAAATTATCCAATGGTCTAATTACCATTTAAGGGCCTCCAATTTAAAATTTCATAACAATTAGATGCCTTTAACACGTAGACCTCAACTTTTGCACTTTTTTATAATTTAGTCCTTTTGAACAAATTGAGTGCCCAAACGTCAAAATTTTTGAACGAAATTTTCATGAAATCATCCCGTGAAATTGTAGACCATAAAAATATAATAGAAATAATTTTTTCTATGTCATATTTGTGGTCCCGAAACCACTGTTCCAACTAGGCCCTAATTCGGGATGTTACAAGTGGAGCAAGGAAAGGGCTACAGGTTTGTGTGGAAAAGGGTTAAATATTTCCCTTCCTAGTACTATCTTAAGCCCAATGGTAGCTCGTTTTTGGATCTTGAGCTCCTTTTCTAAAAGTAAACTGAAAAAAAAACTCAATGAAATTAGTGCTAGGGTTAAAAGTTGACCCTTTATTTAACAAAAAAAATACTTAAACTATTCAGGCTACTTAGAAAATCATTTTCTGAAAAATTACATTAAACTAAACTCCCAAGAAAGACTAGAGGGGTCACAGATGGTCCTGCTTAAGTCCCAAACTCCTAGGTAGAATTTTAATTAAGTAATGATCCAAAGGAAATTTTATCTAAGTCTACCATTTTATTCAAATGAGAAAAAAACCAAAAATATAAAATAACGATAGAGAAAGTGAAGGATGGTTTGGGCTGCCCCATTTGCTAACTGGATCAGTATTCTTTACTTAGTACAATTGGATCTCTTTTCATCTTCAGGCTTATAATTAATTTTTAACCCAATTATTTTGGATCAAAATTAATTAAAAAATATTTTTAATACATATTTTGGACCATCCATGGTTGGAAAATATTATTAGTGTTGCTCTTGATCATTTGATGCACAACATTGTCCCCACAGCTCAAGCCTTTCAAGGTGTCTGCCAAGCGAATTTTCACCTTTTGTGCAAAACTATCAAAAATAAATCAAATTTGTGTAAATTTATTACAAAAATAATTAAAATTCAATATGTTAATAATTTAACTAAAAATTAATTATTTTATAATTAAAGTATGAATTTCGACAATAATTACTAAGAAATTGCACGAATTAGGGCTCAAAAGGTGTTGAAAAAGTCTATATATTTTTGTGTTTCCACAAATCGAGCAGTTTCTGGAAGACGGGTAGCTAGAGTGCATGAAATGGACGCATTGACCTTGTAACGAGCCAAATTTATGTAACTTCTAGCTTTTTGTAAATCAGTAGTACAAAAGTATCTGTATATGTTTTTGGTAATTTATAACACAAATCTATATCTACTTTAGTGGTTAAGTGTTCTGGGTGTGTGTGAGAGGTCCTAAGTTCAAGCTATGTCTTTGGAAAATTTTGGATTTTTTCTGAATTAAGCCTTAACTTCTAAGTAGCGGGCTTATATTAAACTATTTGTAATTTCAAAATAGAACATGCCTGCTGGTCTGGTGGTTTAGATGTGTGTTGGTTTTATTGGAGGTCTGGAGTTCGAGTCCCTGCGTGAGCAAGTGAATTATTTTGTTGCTGGCACCGTGTAGGAAGTTGAGTTTTAGTAAAATTATGAGTAGTGGAGTAGTGGAGTGAATCAAGGGTGGTTTCTGTTAGACTTTCAGTTTTTGGGAAAATCCTCTCTTCTTTCTCTCGTTTTTCTCTACTCTCCACTCTCAAATTTTTGATATCCTCCTTCCCAAAAGAAAGACCTTGCTATCTACTTTTTCTTTTGGTTTTCTTTTCTGTTTTCATTCTTTTCTTAAGCCATTCTATTATTTTAATTTGGGGATTTTATCGTTGTTAACATCGGTGCGGTTGGTAAGGGTTTTGTTAGGATTTTTGTTGTTGTTTAAGTGAATGAGTGAGACTATGATTCGGCTTGGTTGCAATTTTTGTGTATAGGAAACTCTTGAAGGGCTGTAGGATTTCGACTGGTGCTGTAAGATAGTGAATTTTTTGATATTCGTTTAAGGTAAGGGTTTTAACGATTTTAGGTTGAATGCCTTGTCAATTTTTGTGGTCGAAAGTTGGTTTATGTGTTAATTAGATGATGATTTTGGACGGAATTATGTTCTGGAGTGCTTGAGGTGGCGGGAATGTCGAAAACAAATTAGGTGTGTACCTAAAAACATAGAAAACAAGAAACAACAAAAGCTGAAAAATGAAGTTGTCGACGCCACACGGGCATGTGGTCGCTAGCGTGTAGGTCGTGTGGCAATACACGGGTGTGTGATTGATGAGCCAGGCCATGCACACAAGACACGGGTGCTTGACATGACCTTGTGATGGCCGATGAGGTCGTGTGTGACACACGGGCTTGACCTATTGGGCTGTGGGCCACACAGGCTTGTGGGTCCACACGGGTGAACCACATGGACGTGTCGGATTTTGGGCCAGGCAGTGTGATCCACACGACCAAGGCCAATTTAGGCTGTTTGGGCCACACGGGTAGGCCACATGGGCATGTGAGCCTATTTTTTTGAAATGATTTGTAAGGTCGCACAGGTCGCCCAAGACGACTGTGGACCTACTGTAGGGTCGGAAGCGCTACTTAGACCCCTATTTGAGTATTCTGACTATCTGATTTTTGTATCGAGCATGACCTGCGATATGTAAACTGGATGTATGATCTGATAAATTGCATATTAGCATGTCATTTTTGTATGTTACATTGATCGGGGTTGGGATGATACTATATGGAGGAAGTATCCTAAAAGGCTTTTAAGCCTATTATCTGGCAGTTTAGCTGCAACTATCTGATTGTGTGCCACATGTCGGTACAACATGGTGTGCAGGGATGGGTGGGTCAATTATATCCCCACATGGTGTGTAGGGTTAGATGGAGATGGTGTATAGAGGCTCGTGGGTAGGATTCTGATATTCTGTTTGCATATTGTATCTGACATGGGCTAAGGCCCTAAGTTGTATTTGATTTTGTATCTCACGGGATAAGGCTCTAACTGATTCTATAAAGGGCTTCGGGCCTAGACTGTTTATGTATAACACCTGACGTGTATTATGTACGTGTGATTTCTGTGGGGATTACACACTGAGTTGCGAAAACTCACCCTTTCTAGTTAATCTGTACAGGCAATCCCTAGACTTGACTGTTCGGCGCAGTGGAGGGCTCAACAGTGGCCAAGCATACTTAGACTGTTTTAAACTCAATTTCGGTTTCTTTTTTAATTATTTTCTAGGTTATTTTGATGTAATATGGGGACTTTATGGACTGTTGGACTTTATTTGGATTTTTTAAAAATGTTTATGGGATTTTAGTCTCAATCCGGTTTTAATCAAAATGATAGTTGTCTTAAATACAAATGATTTTCCAAGCCGAACTTTATCAAAAGCTTCCGTGTAAAAGAAATATTTTTAAGCAAATCTATTAGTCCACGCTTTCTCGAACTAAGTAAAAGATAATAATTGGAAAGGTTTTAAGATCATGCGTTTTCAAAAACACTCTCATGTGATACCACCAATTTGGCCATAACGTCTAGGCCGGGTTTGAGGTGTTACATTTAGTGGTATTAGAGCTAGGTTGCAAAAATCGACTGTGAATTTTGGGTTCCAAAATTGTTTTTTAAATAAATTATTTCTAAATGTTTTCAAATATTCTGATTAAGTGTGTGGTTCATAGAGTCTCCAGCGCCAATCCTGTAAGTTTTCTAAAATTTTGTATTCTTTATTTTGTAGTACTGTAGATAGTATAATCTGAAACTACTATAGGTAGTAAATCATACTGAAAACACTCAAGTTAGTGTATACTGAGACCTGTAGTGAGATTGTGACTTACGAAAACAAACTCTGAACTTCTTATAATGTTTTACATAAAGCATTTGTTAATAAATACTGAAACTATAACTAATCCATAAATTTTGTAAGACAGATAAATTCAAGAGCATGTGGTACTCATGGACCAGTATTAAAGGCCATGGTAGAGGCCGTAGAGGAGCTTAAGTGGGGTACTCATCATCTGGGAATCTGCCTAACTTAGATACTAGTGAAACACCGGTATCACCTGTGACAGAGACTGGGTCACAAGATCGTGCGGATGGGGATGACGCACTATCCCAAGCCATGCTACAAACTTTAGAGAGGGTCATTGGGCCCAACACTGGATCTGGGGGCCGGGGGTCAGTTACAAAATGACTCCGGTCCAATGGGGCTAAATTATTCAGGGGTGTCACTAGAGTCGCATCTAACGTGGCCGAATATTGGATGGAGGCCACGGAAAGAATTATAGATGACCTGGATATTACTACTGAGTAGAAGCTTAAGGGAGCTATATCTCTGCTTCGTGGTGAGGTGTACCAGAGGTGGTTGAGGTTAAGGAGGGCACTCAGCCCGAACGACTGACATGTGATCTCTTTAAAATGGCCTTCCAGGGCAAGTACGTGGGGGCCAGTTATATCGATGATAGGAGATGGGAGTTTCTTAATCTCACACAGGGAGATTGTTCGATGGCCGAGTATGAGGCCCAGTTCCTGAGGTTGAGCTGTTATGCGTAAGGCAAGGTGGCGACTAAATATGAGCGCTGTCTCCATTTCGAGGATGGACTCAGAGACAGCTTGCGAGTTCTGATAGCTCCGCAGAGGGAACGTGAGATTATTGTTTTGGTCGAGAAGGCTAAGATTGCTGAGGATGTTAAGCGCACGGAGCAGCAAAACAGGGATCGTGAAAGGGGTAAGAATAAGAGGGATTCAGAGCCCTCGAGCTCTGGGATGAGGCATAAGAAAAAGGCCAGAGCTGATGGGCTAGTTAGAGTTGGGTCTCCTGTTGCACTTTCTAGTGTGGCGCTCTGTGGGTACTGTGGTAGACGCCATTCAGGCGAATGTTGGAGGGCTACTGGGGCTTGTTTAAGATGTGGCTCTACTGATCATCGTGTCAAGGATTGTCCATTGAGAATAGATCAGATGCAAGCTCTGGTTACTAGGACTGCATAGCCGTCGAGGGTAGTTCAGCAGCCACCTAGGGGCCGGGGTCAGGCCAGGGGTGGTAACGGCATGAGCCGAGGACAGAGAGCACTGAGTAGAGGTATGGAACTGACTGAGGTGAGGTAGCTTGCTTTGGTTTATGCCACTCGTTGTCGTGAGGACAGAGATGCTTCGGACGTCATTACGAGTACTTTTTTAATATTTGATGTACCTTATCTTGCATTGATAGACATAGGCTCTACCCACTCATATGTAGCTAGTACTGTGTCTGAAACTTTGGGGATTTCAGTCGAGAGTACTGATGGTGAGGTAACGGTGTTAAGTCTTTTGGGGCAGTCCATTTGGGTTAGTAGATTGTATAGAGATGTTTCACTAGAGGTCCAAGGGACAGTATTTCTGGCTGATCTAATGGAGCTTCCGTTTGGGGAGTTCGATCTGATTCTGGTGATGGACTAGCTGGTTAAACACCAAGTGAGTCTGGATTGTGTGACAAAAAGGGTTGTCTTGAGGACTGAGGAGGACAACGAGGTAGTTTTGATTGGGGAGCGACGAGACTATTTGACCAATGTGACTTTTGTATTGGTGGTAGAAAGTTAGTGAGAAAAGGATGTGAGGAATTCTTGGCCTACAACAATGTTTTGGATTCTCGAAACTCTTTAGTTAAGGACATTAGAACCGTGAGGGACTTTCCAGATGTGTTTCCTGAGGAACTAACGGGTTTACCTTTGAGTCGAGAGGTGGAGTTTGGGATTGAGTTGGTCTTTGGTACAGCTCCGGTGTCTATCGCACCCTACTGAATGGCACTGAAAAAGCTGACAGAACTTAAGGCTCAGATTCAGGAGCTGCTAGATTGCGGGTTCATTCATCCTAGTGTGTCTCCGTGGGGAGCACCTGTTCTATTTGTGAAAAAGAAATATGGAACAATGAGGATGTGTATCGACTACTGTCAGTTGAACAAGTTAACGATCAAGAATAAGTACCCACTTCCGAGAATAGATGATCTATTTGACCAGTTCAGAGGAGCTTTTGTGTTTTCTAAGATCGATATACGATCAGGATATCATCAGTTGAGAGTAAAGGAGGCTGACATTTATAATACGGTATTTAGGACTTAATATGGACATTAACAGTTCCTAGTCATGCCTTTTAGTCTGACTAATGCACCGGCGACATTTATGGATTTGATGAACCGAGTATTTCAACCTTACCTGGATCAGTTTGTAGTGGTGTTCATTGATGACATCTTGGTATATTCTAAGATAGAGGATGAGCACGATGAGCATCTCAGAGTGGTTCTACAGATTTTTCGTGGGAAACAGTTGTATGCGAAGTTCAGCAAGAGTGAGTTCTAGCTTCGAGAAGTGACATTTCTGGGACATGTAGTTCTACTGAGTGGATACGAGTCGATCCTCATAAGATTGAGGCATTGATGGATTAGAAACGGCCAAAGAATGTGTCTGAGATCCGTAGCTTTCTGTGGCTGGTAGGATACCATCGTCATTTTGTAGAAGGGTTCTCCTTAATCGCAGCTCTGTTCACTAAGCTTCTGCGTAAGGGAGTTCCTTTTGCTTTGAGTGATGCACAACAAAAGAATTTTGATAAACTGAAGACCATTTTAACTCAGGCTCCTGTTTTGATATAGCCTGAGCCTAGTAAAGACTTCGGGGTATATAGTGATGCGTCACATGTGGGTTTGGGTTGTGTACTGATGCAAGACGGAAATATAGTTCTTATGCGTCTCGTCAGCTCAAGACTCATGAGGCTAATTATCCGACGCACGATTTGGAGTTAGCGTTGGTAGTCTTCGCTCTGAAAATCTGGAGGCACTATCTGTACGGTGAGAAGTGCACTATGTATCACCCCTTACCCGTACCCGAGGCCGGGATAAGGTACGAGGCGTTACCGAAAAAACATACAAACATTAAACTAAAATACTGGCCATAAAATTTCATTCATATTTCAAAACGTTCATTCACTTACACGTAGTCCCTTATTTGAGTCTACGGAGCCCAAAACATACTTTAGAAAGGGTTCGAGACTAAACCGAGAACTTACAAAAATCTTAGAAATTTCATGCTTTAAGGTTCCATACGCCCGTGTCCCAAAGTCGTGTTCCATACACGGCTGAGACACATGGTTGTGTCTCCACCTGTGTGGAATATACCTAGGCTATTTTCCAAGCTTTGGTCAACCTTAATCTCTTACACACTTTTACATTTATACCAAGATTATCATCTTACCAAATATCTTTAGCTTAATCATCAAGCATTCATATTTAAAGCTAGATCATATCTTTATAAAATAGCACAATTCAGATGCGCAGAATAACATGTTTGCCTGAAACATTTCAATTCAACTCCATACCCAACAAGCATTACATTGAGACTAGTCATATATATATATACATGTCATGATACATATCATTCTCTTCCTGTTTTCTTATAAACACATATCATTTATCTCATTATATCAATATTTCATATACCATAGTTTCCATGTATTCCACATATATTTATTTTCCTCCTCCTCCTCTCCATTCCACATCCTTAATGTATATAGCATTCTTGTAAGTACGATTTCACAATTTACTAATAAATGCTAACAACAAACTATCCACACGATTCATAGTCACTTACTTATTTATAATTCAAGCTACAGAGCTCCAAATTAATATCTGTAAATTTCCCCTGAAACTAGACTCACATATCTTTCCACCATAAAATTTTCATAATTTTTGGTTTATCCAATTACTACATTTTATTCATTAAATTTTCCCCTGTTTCACTTTCTGACAGATCTGACCTTTCTTCACTAAAAATTAATTATCTCACAGTAAAGAACTTGGATAATGTTCTTGTTGATTTATCTTGAAAATAGACTCATTAGGGATTTTAAAAATATAAGTTTGAGCTTTTTCCAAATTTTTTTGATTTTCCAAAGTCAGAACAGGGGATCACGTAATCATTCTGAACCAGTCTCACAAAAACATAAATATCTCAAAATATAGAACTCCTTTTCTTGCTCTGTTTCTTTTATATGAAAATATACTCATTAAGTTTTAAGTTTATATCTCATTCAGTCTCTGATTCAATTTCTACTATTTTTGGTGATTTTTAAAAATCATGTCACTGCTACTGTCTAAAACAGTTTTATTGTTAATTCACTCTTTCACACTTTCTTTGTATTAACCTCATTTTAACATACATATCACAAATCATTTTCACCACATTTCATACATCACAAGTATAGGCCCATGATTACAAGGTCACCTTAAAATCATCCTCACGTGTAATTTACTTGTTTATAACCTTACTACATCCCGGTCACTTAATGTACACATCATTCACATAACCAAGTTCCTGTATTTATTCATCACAAAACTCACAAAGCAATACATAGAGAGTCTCCTGTTGAACACTTTAGATCAATCCTCGATACTTGGTGGTTTCAGCACATAGCTCCACCCATCATATAGTTCAGCTCTCTTATACACATGGTGAACACTTAGTACCACCCATGTGACCTAGCCAGTTTATCTCGTAGCTCTCTTGTCTAAATGGTGTCCTTCACCTGGAACCATGCATGCGACCTAGCTACATCATAATGTCTTGTAGCTCTCTTGTACACATGATGTGCACTCAGCACCATACATGTGACCTAGCTACATACCATCTGTATCATCCAATCTTTCTGAAGGTTCAACCGGGATTTCTCTCTCTTTTCCAACAATTTCACCAATCAAGTAATTATCAAAAAACATGTAACACCCCGAACCCGAGACCGTCGCCGGAGTCGAACACGAGGTGTTAACAGACTTCAAACCACTTATTTGACATTTCCCAGGCAAGCTGCCAATCTGCGTACTAGTCGCTTTAAAAATCGTATCTTGAGTTCTGAAACTCGAAATCCAGTTCCGTAAATTTTCCCTGGAACTAGACTCATATACCTATATGGTAAAATTTTTGTAGAATTTTTGGTCAGGCCAATTAGTACAGTTTATTAGTCAAATTCTCCCATGTTACAGGGATCGACTACACTGACCTTTGCGCATTACGACTTGGATATCTCCCTGCACAGAGCTTCAATACCGATTCTGTTTGTTTCTATAGAAACTAGACTCAGAGAGGAATCTTTACATATATGGCATGACTCCTAATTATCTCTGGTTAATTTATAATGAATTTCCAAAGTCGGAACAGGGAATCCAGAAACCGTTCTGGCCCTGTCTCACGAGAACCTGAATATCTCCTAACATACTGTCCATATGATCATTTCGTTACTTCTATATGAACATAGACTCATCAAGCTTCGATTAAATAATTTATTCATTAATTAATTCCACTCCTACTATTTTTAGTGATTTTTCAATCTCACGTCACTGCTGCTGCCAGCATCTGTTACGAAAGCAACTATGCCTATTTCGTGATTTCTCCTTGATCTAACTAGTAATTCATCATACATATCACCAATTATGATCATGACTAGCCATGCCAAAGGCTAATCATTGTCAAACATCTCCCTACTACACTATTGCCATATCATGAATTTTAACACCAAAATAATCAACCATGACATATGGCATAAAAAGGTCGAATTATCAAGATTTACGACCTAACGTTATGAAACCAAACCCAACCGAACATTTATGCCATTTTCGCATGGCTAAAAGTTTACATACCAAAGTTCAAACACAACATAATAGCCTATACATGCCGAAATGTTCTCCTAAGCCGACTAAGAAGAAAGTACCAAAACTTGCTAGCCGGTGTGATGACTCCAATGACGGCCCGATCACGCAAAAAGAGACGAGTCCAAGAAACCTAAAATAGGTGACAAGGAAACACCGAGTGAGTATATAACTCAGTAAGTCATAAGCAATGCACTACCATCCATTAATAACATTATCACAAGAGGAAGCAAAATGGAACGAGGCTAGTTACTCCATTCATACCGAACCATACCATAGTTCCTCAAACCTATCGGTTCAATCTCATACCAAGTCATGCATTCACATTCCATATACTAATCAATAGGATATTCGAGGCATTTTCATACATCATTTTATTTTCGTTACAATCATATCACTAAACGACCTTTCACCTATTCCACGATAAATCTTATGTACGTGACTTCAATTATAATTGTCACATAGGTTCAAACTTACCAAGCTCAACTTCAAATATAAACATAGCGCCTAGTAGTCACGAACTCAAGGTACTTACCCGATCCGCTGTCCGTGATTAACTCAATAATGTCGCACACTTAGTGCCCATAGTGATTCAAAAATATATATTAAGTCCGCACACTCAGTGCTATATAATCAACTCGCACACTTAGTGCTATATAATCAAACTCGCACACTTAGTGCTACATAATCAAGCTCGCACACTTAGTGCTACATAATCAAACTCGCACACTTAGTGCTACATAATCAAACTCGCACACTTAGTGCTGTACAATTTAAACCCGCACACTTAGCGCCAATCTCATGATCATAAATGTTTATACCCGCACTCTTAGTGCCGAGATCAACAACTCAATACATCTCACCTCTTTTCTCTTCATCCAACACTTTCATCACCACATACATACATGTATATATATATATTTATCATTCCATTCAGCATCATTACATAGACGTTATGATCATTTAAATTAATACAAACTATATGCTTAATGACTTACTTTGTGTTGGGTAGGACGGTTCCAACTCGGCTACTCGATGATCTTTTCTTTGCCTTTGCTTGATTCTCCTCCTTTAACTCCTTGAGCTTAATCAATAAATCAACTAGTTTAACCATCTTGCTAAACATTCATAATTCAATTACACATGCACATGTATGTTTGTATATTCGGCAACCATCCTCACTAATTACCCATTTAGTCGATTATACACATAATTAAAGGTAACATCACGAATGGGCATACTTATGTGTATATACATATATATGTATATATATACTTCGGAATGGGCATCACAATTAGATTTAACACCACCTTCATACTCAATTAGATGGCCGAATGCATGTATATATGCACAATGTCAACTATAACATTATTTAAACACCTAATTTCATCTCATGAACACTCGACCCATTTTTACCCCATATGGCCGAATGTGTAAGATTACATTCAACACCACCGATGTACTTAATTAGGTGGCCAAATATACCAAGTTAGACTTGACATTATACGTCACAAGAACTCTAATTTAATTTGTCAATTGCTTGGCCAAAGACTCACAAGTGCCTTATCTATAACCTATTCGGCCTTACTACTTAAACTTAGCCTTTCATACATTTATATCTAATGTCATAGAGATGCCAAATCCTTAAGTGTTCCAACCTCTAACTTACTCAATTCAACACATCGAACAACATTTATACCGATTTTGCTAGCACACAAGCCTTTGGCCGAATGTCATTAACCTCTAGTCACCTAAATTTTTATTCTTTAAAACTCATCCAACACTACATTCGGCACCTCCAACCTATAATTTAGATATTCTCAAGTTCATTCACAAGTACATTTATATGACACATATATCATTAACATTTTTCAACATGAATCTATAACATGACCGAATACTCATGCACATACATACATAAAGAGAACTCAAATAACACCCAAAAATCTCCTTTCCAAAGTGCATATATACCCATACATACGGCAATTTCCTTTCTTATCTCCCAACAATGAATTCATGAATTTAGCTATGGGTTAACTAGACTATACACTTATCAACTTAATCTCAACATCAATTAGAATAAAATCACAATGCATACCTTTCCCTTGAACTAGCCATGACCGAATGCCTTGGTTTCTTTTTTTCAATCTTTCCTTTCTCAATTTCGGCAATGAAGGAGATGAAAGATGAGCCTTCCTTCCTCTTTGTTTTCTTTACTTTATTTCACTAATATTATTTTTTTCTCACATAATGCCATTTCTTATTTTAATAACTAATTAAACATATATATTTGCCCATCAACACCCATATTGGCTGGCCACTAAAAAGAAAATTGGGCAATTTGACATGCAAGTCCACCCTTGTGTTGACATGCACTAATAAACCATTTAAAATTAGTCTATCATATTTCACCATGTCTCATATTGATCCCTATTTAATAATTTCTCATGCAATTGGCAAAATTAGAGAATGAAACTTCCACATACTCATGCACACACAGAATAAGCATAGAATATAGCAATTTATTATTTTTATGACTCGGTTTTGTGGTCCCAAAACCACTTCCCGACTAGGGTCAATTTTGGGCTGTCACAACTCTCCCCCACTTAAGAAATTTTCGTCCCCGAAAATCTTACCGGTAAATAAGTTTGGGTATCGTTCTTTCATCGAGCTCTCGGTTTCCCAAGTAGCTTCCTCGATCCCGTGTTTGAGCCATAACACCTTTACTAGCGGAACCCTTTAGTTTCGCAACTCCTTCACTTCATGAGCTAGGATACGCATCGGTTCTTCTTCATAACTCATATCGGCTTGAATTTCAACCTCTGATGGGCTAATTATGTGCGATGGATCAGATCTATAGCGTCGAAGCATCGAAACATGAAAGACGTCGTGGATCTTTTCAAGTTTAGGTGGCAAAATCAATCGATACGCAACTGGACCAACTCGTTCGGAGATTTCGTACGGACCGATGAACCTCAGACTCAATTTGCCCTTACGACCAAATCTAAGCACCTTCTTCCAGGGTGAAACTTTGAGAAATACTTTGTCTCCAACCTGATATTCAATGTCTTTTCTTTTCAAATCTGCATACGACTTTTGACGATCCGAAGCGGTTCTCAAACTTTCGCGAATTACTCGGACTTTCTGCTCGGCATCGTTAATCAAATCAACCCCAAGGATCTTACTTTCACTAAGTTCAGTCCAAAATAATGGGGTACGGCATTTACGACCGTATAAAGCCTCGTAAGGTGCCATCTTAATGCTTGACTGAAAACTATTGTTGTAAGCGAATTCGATCAAAGGCAGATATCTTTCCCATGAACCACAGAACTCTAAAACACAACATCTCAACATATCCTCGAGTATTTGAATTATCCGCTCAGATTGGCCATCGGTTTGTGGATGAAAAGCGGTGCTAAAATGCAGCTTGGTACCCAAAGCTTCTTGCAATTTCTTCCAAAATCGCGAGGTGAATCTCGGATCTTTATCCGACACGATAGAAATAGGTACCCCGTGTAATCTCACAATCTGAGAAACATACAATTCAGCTAGTTTATCCAATGAAAAATCCGTACACACGGGGATAAAGTGAGCCGACTTAGTCAGTCTATCAACAACAACCCAAATTGCATCCTTCTTACTTGCTGACAATGGCAGTCCGGACACAAAGTCCATTGTGACTCGATCCCATTTCCACTCGGGTATCATGATCGGCTGAAGTAATCCTGAAGGCACTTGATGTTCCGCTTTCACTTGTTGACATATTAAACATCTCGAAACAAAGTCGGAGATGTCTCGTTTCATACCATGCCACCAAAACTGACGTTTCAAATCGTTGTACATTTTCGTACTCCCCGAGTGAATTGACATTCGGCTACAATGGGCTTCGTTCAGAATCATCGAAATGAGTTTTGAATTTCTTAGAACACACAACCAACTTCTGAACCTCAAACAATCGTAATCATCAATTTGAAATTCGGATTCCATATTCGGAATACATTCAGCCTGTTCTGCAACCAATTCATCGTCGACTTTTTGAGCTTCACGAATTTGACGAATCAATAATGGTTTGGCCTTTAATTCAGCTACTATCACATTGTCGGGTAGAACAGACAAGTGCACATTCATCGCTCGTAAAGCAAACAGTGATTTCCGGCTTAAGGCATCCGCAACCACATTAGCCTTTCCCGGGTGGTAATCAATGACAAGCTCATAATCTTTCAACAACTCAAGCCAACGTCTTTGTCGCAGATTTAAGTCTCTTTGAGTCATCAAATATTTGAGACTTTTGTGATCCGAAAATACATGGCACTTTTCCCCAAACAAGTAATGCCGCCATATTTTCAGGGCGAACACTATGGCCGCCAATTCAAGATCATGGGTCGGATAGTTTCTTTCGTGCGGCTTTAATTGTCTCGACGCGTAAGCCACAACTCGACCTTCTTGCATCAACACACAACCTAGCCCGAGTAAGGATGCATCACTGTAAATGACAAACTCTTTGCCGGACTTCGGTTGTACTAGCACTGGAGCTTCGGTTAAACAGGTCTTTAGTCGATCGAAACTCTTCTGACAGTTCTCTGTCCACTCAAACTCAACATCTTTTTGGAGTAGTTTCATCAACGGTGCAGCTATCATCGAGAAACCTTTTACAAATCGTCGGTAATAACCGGCGAGCCCCAGGAAGCTCCGAACTTCGGTAATATTTCTTGGAGGCTTCCAGTTAAGTATGGCTAAAATTTTGCTCGGGTCAACTCGAATACCCGATGCGGATACCACATGACCCAAGAAGCTAACCTCTCTTAGCCAGAACTCACACTTACTGAACTTAGCATATAACTTCTTATCCCGCAAAATTTGCAACACTAATCTCAGGTGCTCAGCATGTTCGGTCTCATCTCCTGAATAGACTAAGATGTCATCAATGAACACAACTACGAACCGGTCCAAATACTGTCTGAAGATCCGATTCATCAAATCCATAAATACCGCAGGGGCATTAGTGAGCCTGAACGGCATCACTAGGAACTCGTAGTGACCGTACCTCGTTCTGAAAGCAGTTTTGGGTACGTCTGAATCTCAAATCCGCAACTGATAATAACCCGATCTCAAATCTATCATTGAAAACACTGAGGCTCCCTTTAATTGATCAAACAAATCATCAATACGCGGTAATGGATATTTATTCTTTATCGTAACTTTATTCAGTTGACGATAGTCAATGCACAACCTCATGGTTCCGTCCTTCTTTTTCACGAACAATACTGGTGCACCCCAAGGTGAGAAACTTGGTCGAGCGAAACCTCTATCCGTCAACTCTTGCAATTGAGCTTTCAATTCCTTTAACTCAGTTGGTGCCATACGATACGGAGCTATCGAAATTGGCGTAGTTCCAAGTACAAGCTCAATACCAAACTCTACCTCCCGAACAGGTGGTAAACCCGGTAATTCTTCAGGAAAAACATCCGGGTATTCACAAACCACCGGTACAGATTCGGGTTTCTTTTCTAATTCTTCGTCATCAAGTACATACGCAAGGTATGCTTCGCACCCTTTTCTTACATATTTCTGGGCCAACATTGCTGATATTACAGCTGGCAACCCCCTTAAGTCCGTAGACTCAACTCGGATTATCTCGTTATTTGCGCACCTCAAATCAATAGTCTTGCTTTTGCAATTCACAACCGCATCATGCGCGGTCAACCAATCCAAACCAAGAATAACATCAAATTCGTCAAACGGCAAAAGCATCAAATCAGCCAGAAAACAGGATTCTCGGATTATTAGAGGGCATCTCTTACACACTTTATCAACAAGTACGCATTGACCCAAAGGGTTTGACACTCGAATTACGAACTCAGTAGACTCAACAGGTGGAGTCTTACTGGATGCTAAGGTTTCGCATACATATGAATGAGTAGAGCCAGGGTCAATCAATGCAATCACATTAGTATCAAAGAGAGTGAAGGTACCAGTGATGACGTCGGGGGAGGATGCCTCCTCTCATGCGCGAATGGCATATGCTCTAGCAGGAGTACGGTTCTCGGCTCGAACAGCCGTATAAGAGGCCCCTCTCTGACTACCACCCCTACCTCCTAAAATTCTCGGTGGTCTACCTCTAGTTGTCACTCCACTAGGTCTTGCACCTTGAATCTTATTCTTCTCATCAAGCTCCGTGCAATCTCTAATGAAGTGGTCCTTCGAACCGCATCCGTAACAGGCCCTGTTAGTAGACTTACCCCAACATTCACCTAGGTGTCGTCTTCCACATTGGGGACATTCAGGTTTCTCTTGACGATTATTGCCCACACTAGCTACCGAAGTAGCTCGGGAGCCCGTCGATGGTCTTGCTCTGATGGAAATTCCCGCAGTCGTCCTCGACTTATTAGTGTCCTCCCTGAACTTCTTTACCGCTGAGAACGGAGCTTTACCCGTCGATCTTTTACGATAGTCTCTAGCTTCAAATTCAGCCTTCTTCTTCTCCTTTCCAAGTTCTTCCGCCTTGCAGGCTCGTTCGACTAGTGTTACGAATTCTTTTATCTCCAAAATACCCACTAGTAGCTTTAAATCTTCATTCAATCCTTCTTCGAATCTTTTGCACATAGCAACCTCATCAGCTACACACTCCTGGGCATACCTACTGAGTCTTACGAATTCATGTTCGTATTCAGATACTGTCATACGGCCTTGCTTGAGTTCCAAAAATTCCTTACGCTTTTGATCAATGAACCGTTGACTAATATATTTCTTTCGAAATTCCGTTTGAAAGAAGTCCCAAGTTACTCGTTCGTTTGGGACTATGGAAATCAGGGTCCTCCACCAATAGTAGGCTGAGTCCCGCAACAAGGATATAGCACACTTTAGACATTCATCAGGCGTGCATGACAGTTCATCAAACACCCGAATGGTGTTATCAAGCCAGAACTCGGCCTTTTTAGCATCATCAGTAACTATGGCCCTGAACTCCTCGGCCCCGCGCTTCCTAATCAAGTCTACAGGTGGCTTACTCAGCCTCACAGGATCAGCGACTGATGGCATTACGGGCTCTTGGGGTGGATTATTCAAATTTGGGAATTGTTGGACGGCCAGATTGGTTCGGGCATATTGCGCGACCCACTCATTCATCATGGTAAAGAAGGCTTGTTTAGCCCCCTCACCTTGATTATTCGCAGATGACTGAGGTTCAACAGGCGGTGTCCCTTGTGCAGGAGCAGCCGCTACACTTTCAATGTCATCCGCCAAGGTTCTCTCTACACCGGGATCCATTTACTAATCAAAACATAAATTTTAACCGTCAGAAGTCATCACACATTTAAACATTAACATTCGGCATGTATAGCTAGACTCATACGTGCTATGGTAGTCCTAGAACTGACTAAACCATAGCTCTGATACCAATTAAATGTAACACCCCGAACCCGAGACCGTCGCCGGAGTCGAACACGAGGTGTTAACAGACTTCAAACCACTTATTTGACATTTCCCAGGCAAGCTGCCAATCTGCGTACTAGTCGCATTAAAAATCGTATCTTGAGTTCTGAAACTCGAAATCCAGTTCCGTAAATTTTACCTAGAACTAGACTCATATACCTATATGGTAGAATTTTTGTAGAATTTTTGGTCAGGCCAATTAGTACAGTTTATTAGTCAAATTCTCCCATGTTACAGGGATCGACTACACTGACCTTTGCGCATTACGACTTGGATATCTCCCTGCACAGAGCCTCAATACCGATGCCGTTTGTTTCTATAGAAACTAGACTCAGAGAGGAATCTGTACATATATGACATGACTCCTAATTATCTCTGGTTAATTTATAATGAATTTCCAAAGTCGGAACAGGGAATCCAGAAACCGTTCTGGCCCTGTCTCACGAGAACCTGAATATCTCTTAACATACTGTCCATATGATCATTTCGTTACTTCTATATGAACATAGACTCATCAAGCTTCGATTACATAATTTATTCATTAATTAATTCCACTCCTACTATTTTTAGTGATTTTTCAATCTCACGTCACTGCTGCTGCCAGCATCTGTTACGAAAGCAACTATGCCTATTTCGTGATTTCTCCTTGATCTAACTAGTAATTCATCATACATATCACCAATTATGATCATGACTAGCCATGCCAAAGGCTAATCATTGTCAAACATCTCCCTACTACACTATTGCCATATCATGAATTTTAACACCAAAATAATCAACCATGACATATGGCATAAAAAGGTCGAATTATCAAGATTTACGACCTAACGTTATGAAACCAAACCCAACCGAACATTTATGCCATTTTCGCATGGCTAAAAGTTTACATACCAAAGTTCAAACACAACATAATAGCCTATACATGTCGAAATGTTCTCCTAAGCCGACTAATAAGAAAGTACCAAAACTTGCTAGCCGGTGTGATGACTCCAATGACAGCCCGATCACGCAAAAAGAGACGAGTCCAAGAAACCTAAAATAGGTGACAAGGAAACACCGAGTGAGTATATAACTCAGTAAGTCATAAGCAATGCACTACCATCCATTAATAACATTATCACAAGAGGAAGCAAAATGGAACGAGGCTAGTTACTCCATTCATACCGAACCATACCATAGTTCCTCAAACCTATCGGTTCAATCTCATACCAAGTCATGCATTCACATTCCATATACTAATCAATAGGATATTCGAGGCATTTTCATACATCATTTTATTTTCGTTACAATCATATCACTAAACGACCTTTCACCTATTCCACGATAAATCTTATGTACGTGACTTCAATTATAATTGTCACATAGGTTCAAACTTACCAAGCTCAACTTCAAATATAAACATAGCGCCTAGTAGTCACGAACTCAAGGTACTTACCCGATCCGCTGTCCATGATTAACTCAATAATGTCGCACACTTAGTGCCCATAGTGATTCAAAAATATATATTAAGTCCGCACACTCAGTGCTATATAATCAACTCGCACACTTAGTGCTATATAATCAAACTCGCACACTTAGTGCTACATAATCAAGTTCGCACACTTAGTGCTACATAATCAAACTCGCACACTTAGTGCTACATAATCAAACTCGCACACTTAGTGCTGTACAATTTAAACCCGCACACTTAGCGCCAATCTCATGATCATAAATGTTTATACCCGCACTCTTAGTGCCGAGATCAACAACTCAATACATCTCACCTCTTTTCTCTTCATCCAACACTTTCATCACCACATACATACATGTATATATATATATATTTATCATTCCATTCAGCATCATTACATAGACGTTATGATCATTTAAATTAATACAAACTATATGCTTAATGACTTACTTTGTGTTGGGTAGGACGGTTCCAACTCGGCTACTCGATGATCTTTTCTTTGCCTTTGCTTGATTCTCCTCCTTTAACTCCTTGAGCTTAATCAATAAATCAACTAGTTTAACCATCTTGCTAAACATTCATAATTCAATTACACATGCACATGTATGTTTGTATATTCGGCAACCATCCTCACTAATTACCCATTTAGTCGATTATACACATAATTAAAGGTAACATCACGAATGGGCATACTTATGTGTATATACATATATATGTATATATATACTTCGGAATGGGCATCACAATTAGATTTAACACCACCTTCATACTCAATTAGATGGCCGAATGCATGTATATATGCACAATGTCAACTATAACATTATTTAAACACCTAATTTCATCTCATGAACACTCGACCCATTTTTACCCCATATGGCCGAATGTGTAAGATTACATTCAACACCATCGATGTACTTAATTAGGTGGCCAAATATACCAAGTTAGACTTGACATTATACGTCACAAGAACTCTAATTTAATTTGTCAATTGCTTGGCCAAAGACTCACAAGTGCCTTATCTATAACCTATTCGGCCTTACTACTTAAACTTAGCCTTTCATACATTTATATCTAATGTCATAGAGATGCCAAATCCTTAAGTGTTCCAACCTCTAACTTACTCAATTCAACACATCGAACAACATTTATACCGATTTTGCTAGCATACAAGCCTTTGGCCGAATGTCATTAACCTCTAGTCACCTAAATTTTTATTCTTTAAAACTCATCCAACACTACATTCGGCACCTCCAACCTATAATTTAGATATTCTCAAGTTCATTCACAAGTACATTTATATGACACATATATCATTAACATTTTTCAACATGAATCTATAACATGACCGAATACTCATGCACATACATACATAAAGAGAACTCAAATAACACCCAAAAATCTCCTTTCCAAAGTGCATATATACCCATACATACGGCAACTTCCATTCTTATCTCCCAACAATGAATTCATGAATTTAGCTATGGGTTAACTAGACTATACACTTATCAACTTAATCTCAACATCAATTAGAATAAAATCACAATGCATACCTTTCCCTTGAACTAGCCATGGCCGAATGCCTTGGTTTTTTTTTTTCAATCTTTCCTTTCTCAATTTCGGCAATGAAGGAGATGAAAGATGAGCCTTCCTTCCTCTTTGTTTTCTTTACTTTATTTCACTAATATTATTTTTTTCTCACATAATGCCATTTCTTATTTTAATAACTAATTAAACATGTATATTTGCCCATCAACACCCATCTTGGCCGGCCACTATAAAGAAAATTGGGCAATTTGACATGCAAGTCCACCCTTGTGTTGACATGCACTAATAAACCATTTAAAATTAGTCTATCATATTTCACCATGTCTCATATTGATCCCTATTTAATAATTTCTCATGCAATTGGCAAAGTTAGAGAATGAAACTTCCACATACTCATGCACACACATAATAAGCATAGAATATAGCAATTTATTATTTTTATGACTCGGTTTTGTGGTCCCGAAACCACTTCCCGACTAGGGTCAATTTTGGGCTGTCACAAAACATATTTCCAACATTATTATAAAATATCATAATACAAGTAAAATTGATGTATTACTTACATATAAACTTACATCTCATTTAATATCAAGGTAATAACATTAAATTACACATTGCCTTATTAAAAATCATATGAACTTATAATTTCTCATAATATCCATAATCATAGAAATCACATTTATGTATGATAACTCAATGCACTTCATGTACCATAGACATATTTTTAAATCAATTCATAAACTGGGCACCATAAACATTTAATTTAACATAATTCAATTAATTCACTAAATTTAACTTTCAAATATAAATTACAGCATTATTGCTGTATTATTATCACACCAACTTACATACTTTCAACACCTCGGCAATCATAGTAAATATATCAATTTTACATTGAAACATGCATAAATTAATGCTTATTATACATATGAACTTACCTCGATACTAAAACGGCCATTTTACCAACTTTCCCAATTTTTTATTTTTCTCTCATTCTAGGTTCAAATCTCATTTTCCGAGATCTAAAACATCATATTTTACTTATTTAATTAATGTAATATTCAAAACAGTCCTTACTCAAACTTTGGAAAAATTACAATTTTGCCCCTAAACTTTTGCATATTTACACTTTTGCCCCTAGGCTCAGGAATTAAACTTCATCCCTTATTCTTATGTTTTATGACATGCTGATCACTTTTCCCTCCTATGGCAACATCAAATTCTCACTCTAACATATACTTATGACTATTAGGTATTTTTACCGATTAAGCCCTTTTACTCGTTTTCACTCAAAACCGAGTAGCACAAGTTGTCTAACATAATTTAAAACCTCATATTATACATAAAACATCAAAATAAACACATTTCATATGGGTATTTTTTCCAAATATGAACCCTAGCTTAAATTATTGCTAGAATAAGCTTAATCAAATTACCGGGATTCCAAAAACGTAAAGAACTTGAAAAACGGGGTTAGAACGGACTTACTATTGAGCTTGGAAAGCTTGAAAACCCTAGCCATGGCTTCCCCCATGCTAATTTCGGCCTCCATGAAAAAGATGAGTCAATTTTGGCTTTATTTTCCCTTTTTATTTCTTTTAATTACCAAATGACCAAAATGCCCTTCCTTACTAAACTTTCAAAAATTCCATCCATGTCCAATTTTTGTCCATAACTTAGAAATTGGTAAAATTTCTATTTAAGACCTCCTAATTAATATTTCAAAGCAATTTCATACTAGAAACTTCTAGAATGCATGTTTTGCAACTTATTCAATTTAGTCTCTAACTTCAAATTGAGCACTTTATGCATAGAATTTCTTCACGAAATTTTCACAAAATCATGAAATCATATCATAGACCTCAAAATAATCATAAAATAATTATTTCTATCTCAGATTTTGTGGTCCCAAAACCTCTGTTCCAACTAGACCCAATTTTGGGCTATTACACACTATCTACACTAATCACAAAAGCCTCAAATATCTCTTCACTCAGAAGGAGTTAAACCTTAGGCAGCATAGATGGGTTGGATTGCTTAAAGATTATGAATGCACCATCGAGTATCATCCTGGGAAGGCCAATGTGGTGGCCGATGCGTTAAGCCGTATGGCTATGACTGATCTGAGGGAAATGTTCGCTCGACTTAGCCTTTTCGGCGATGGGAGTCTATTGGCAGAACTTCAAGTGAAACCAACATGGATTGATCAGATCAGAGATAAACAATTTGGGGATAAGTCCCTTGAGTTGCATGTTCGTCAGGTTGAAAGTGGTATTACTATGGATTTTAGGATTAATAAGGATGGGGTATTATGTTTCTGCAGTCAAATTTACGTACCGAATGCTAGATCTGCGAGAGTTGTACTGGTGGCCAAGGCTGAAGCTTGAAGTTACTGACTTCGTTGCTTGCTGTTTGACTTGTCAACAGGTTAATGCTGAGCATCAGTTACCTTCGAGTTTGCTGCAGTCGGTAAAGATACCGTTATGGAAATGGGAGCGAGTAACGATGGACTTCGTTTGTGGGTTGCCTCTAACACCTACTAAGAAGGATTCTGTCTGAGTCATCGTTGATCGATTGACCAAGTCTGCTCACTTCATTCCAGTCAGGATAGGCTTTTCTTTGTAAAAGTTGGCTAAACTCTACATTTCTAAAATAGTGAGACTTCATGGGGTACCTATCTCAATCATCTCTGATAAGGATCCTTATTTCATGCCTCAGTTTTGGAAGAAGCTTCATGGGGCTCTGGGATCAAGATTAGACTTCAATAATGCTTTCCATCCTTACACAGATGGTCAGTAGGAGAGGGTGATTCAGGTATTAGAGGACATGTTGAGGAGTTGCGTGATTGACTTTCGAGGCAGCTGGGAGGACTATCTGCCATTAGCCGAGTTCCCCTATAATAACAGCTTCCAGCTGAGTATTCAGATGGTACCTTACGAGGTTCTGTATGGTCCTAAGTGTCACACTCCCTTGTGTTGGACTGAGTTGGGTGAACGACGGGTTCTAGGTCTCGAGTTAATCTTCGAGATTGAGGAGAAAGTAAGATTGGTCAGGGAACATCTGAAAGCAACTTCTGATAGGTTAAAGTCTTATCCGGATCTGAAAAAATGTGAGATTGAGTATTCTGTGGGGGATTTTGTGTTTCTGAAGGTCTCGCCATGGAAGAGGATTCTGAGGTTCGGTCGTAAGGGCAAGTTGAGCCCTAGGTTTATTGGGTTGTATTGGATTCTGAAACAAGTGGAGCCAGTCACATATCAGTTGGAGCTACCTCTAGAGTTAAATCGCATTCATGATGTCTTCCACGTCTTAATGTTGAGACGCTATCACTCTGATCCCACACATATTGTTCCTATGGAGAAGTTTGAGGTTCAACGAGATCTAACCTTTGAAGAGGAGCCGGTTCAGATTTTAGATCGCGATATTAAGGTTCTACGAAGAAAATCTATTCCCTTAGTGAAGTTGTTGTAGTGGAATCACAGCACTGAAGAGGCCACTTGAGAGCCGTAGGATTCGATGCGTCAGTAGTATCATCACCTTTTCTGATCAAGTAAATTTTGAGGACGAAATTTTCTTTTAGGGGGTAGAGTTGTAACGCCCAAAATTTTCGTAACTTCTGCCTTTCGTAAATTAGTAGCATAAAAGTAACTATATATTTTTTGGTAATTTATAACACAAATCTGTATCTGCTTCAGTGGTTAAGTGTTCTGGGTGTATGTGAGAGGACCTAAGTTCAAGCAATGTCTATGGCAAATTTTGTCTTTTTTCTGAATTCAGCCTTAACTTCTAGCCAACGGGCTTATATTAAACTATTTGTAATTTCAAATCAGAATGGGCCTACTGCTCCAGTGGTTTAGATGTGTGTAGGTGTTGCTGGAGGTCTAGAGTTCGAGTCCCTGCGCGAGCAAGGGAATTAGTTTGCTACTAGTACCATGTAGGAAGTTGAGTTTTAGTAAAATTCTGAGTAGTAGAGTAGTGGAGTGAATCAAGGGTGGTTTCTATCAGACTTTCAGTTTTTGGGAAAATCCTCTCTTCTTTCTCTCATTTTTCTTTACTCTCCACTCTCTACTCTCAAAATTTCAATTTCCTCCTTCCCAAAAGAAAGACCTTACTGCTGACTTTTTCTTTGGGTTTCCCTTTCTGTTTTCATTCATTTCTTAAGCCATTCTATTATTTTTGTTTGGGGATTTCATCGTTGTCGACATTGGTGCGGTAGGTAAGGGTTTCATTAGGATTTTTGTTGTTGTTTAAGTGAATGAGCAAGACTATGATTCGGCTTGGTTGCAATTTCCATGTGTAGAAAACTCTTGAAGGGCTATAAGATTTCAACTGGTGCTATAAGATAGCGAATTTACCAGTATTCATTTAAGGAAAGGGTTTTAATGGTTTTAAGTTGAATTCCTTGTCAAATTTTATGATTGAAAGTCGATTTATATGTTAATTAGATGATGGTTTTGGACGGATTTAGGTTCTGGAGTGCTTGAGGTGGCGGGAACGTCGAAAACAAATCAGGTGTGTACCAAGAACACAGAAAATAAGAAACGGAAAAAGCCAAAAAATGAAGCTGTCGACGCCACAGGGGCGTGTGGTCGCCTATGTGGTTGTCTGTGTGATAGTATACAGGCATGTAATCGATGAGCCAGGCCTTGTGCGTAAGACACGGGCGTTTGACACGGCCGTGTGATAGCCGTTGAGGCCGTGTGCAACACCCATACTTACACTATTTTAAATTCAGTTTCGGTGTTTTATTTCTTAATTATTTTCTAGGTTGTTTTGATGTAATATGGGGACTTTATGGACTGTTGGACTTTATTTGGATTTTTTTTAAAACTGTTTATGGGATTTTAGTCTAAACCTGATTTTAATCAAAATGATGGTAGTCTTAAATACGAATGGTTTTCCAAGATGAACTTTATCAATAGCTTTCGCGTAAAAGAAATGTTTTAAAGCAAATCAATTAGTCCATGTTTTCTCAAACTAAGTAAAAGACAATAATTGGAACGGTTTTAATATCAATGCATTTTGGGGTTTAACCAACAAGCTCGAAAACCCCCTTAAGCTAAGTCCAGGCTGGGTTTTGGGTGTTACAGACCTTACTCTTTGCTCAAGTATTTTATATTTCCTCAATACTAAAATAGTTTACGACTAATGGTTTAAATAATTTTGCAGCTCAATCACCAAGTCAGTATGATGTTGTTTTGTGACAGCCCAAAATTGACCCTAGTCGGGAAGTGGTTTCGGGACCGCTAAACCGAGTCACCGAAAGGTTCGAATGTGATGTTTATTGTCTAGAATATGTAATCATGAATGTGTGAAAATTTGAAGCTTCGATTTAGTCGATTGCATGTGAATTTAGTCAATAGGACTTATATGAGAAAATTTTAAAATGTGATAGGTCAATGCATGAGGACCTATTAGTGCATGTGGAAGAAAAAGGGGACTTGCATGTCAAATTCCCCCTCCCTAATATGTAGTGGCCGGCCATGCTATGGGTGGAAACATGTCACCAACATGTTGTGTTAGTGATGTATGGTAAGGAAAATAAAATAATAAGCATGATAATTAAATAATGAAAGGAAGGGTGATGAAAAAAAGAAAAAAAATAAAAATGGTCTCATGCATACACCCCATTGCCGTGAGCTAAAGGAAGGAAAAAGAAAGGTTTTGTTCATCCTTTTTCAACCTCTTTTGATCGAAAATCCTAAGGAAGAGGATTAGGAGGAAGTTTGGCCATGCATGTAACTAGATTGAGGTATGTTTAATGTTATTCTTTGAGATTCATGTATATTTTAAGTTGTAAGTTCAAAATCTACCTAGCCATGGTTCAAACTTTGTTAAATGATGGAGATGACATTCGGCCATGAATGTTACGTTCTTGGTTGGTATTTTGATGTCTTTGGTGATGAGGTAAGGAGATGGTTGACTTTGGGTGTTTAATAAAAGGGTTTGGATGTGAGAGTGTGTGAGAAGTAGAAATGAGGAGTCTTAGCAACTCCATGAAGGTTCGGCCATGGTAGTTTGAGGATTAGAGATTTTATTTCTTGTTAAAAATTTGATGAATCCTAGTGTGTGAAGTGTTTGAACCAACTAAGGATTAATAGATGCATGGGTACAAAGTAGGAAGAATCGGCTACTATGGTTGACACCAATGCCGAATGTAAAGATGTTATAGTAAATAATGTATGTGATTTGAGTTGATAATGTGAAAAAGGATAATTAGATGTATTATAAATGATATAAAGATTTTAGAAATTATTTTGGTTAGGTGTGTGTATGATTAAGTATATTCGGCAATATACTTAAAGTGAGTACTTGATATTATATGGGAGTATGTATATTCGGCCACATGAGTAAATATATATATGATGTTAAATTTGATTATGTATAATGGGCATTAAGATGTGGAACTTAAGAAATGTAGTCATATGTGGAATTACATGATGTTATAGTTGACATTGTACACACATACATCCATTCGGCCATCAACATGAGTAATTAGTGAGGATGGTTGCCGAATATACAAACATACATAAGCATGTGAAATTGAATTATGAATGTTTAACAAGATGGTTAAACTAGTGAATTATTGATTAAGCTCAAGGAGCTAAAGGAGGAGAATCAAGCAAAGGCAAAGAAAAGATCACTGAGTAGCCGAGTTGGAACCGTCTTACCCAACACAAGGTAAGTCATTAAGCATGTAGTTGGTATTATTTCAAATGGTCATAATGTTTATGTATTGATGCTGAATGGAATGAATAAATATACATATATATATATGCATGTACGTATGTGATGATGAAATTGTTGAATGAAAAGAAAAGAGGTAAGATGTACTGAGTTGTTGATCTCGGCACTAAACGTGCGGGTATAACCATTTATGACCATGAGATTGGCGCTAAGTGCGCGGGATTAAATTGTACAGCACTAAGTGTGCGATTTGACTATGTTGCACTAAGTGTGCGAAATGAATATGATGCACTAAGTGTGTGAATTGACCATGCGGCACTAAGTGTGCGAGTTTGACTATGTAGCACTAAGTGTGCGATTTGATTACGTAGCACTAAGTGTGCGCGTTGATTATATAGCACTGAGTGTGCGGACTCAATATACATTCGTGAATCATTATGGACACTATGTGTGCGACACTATTGAGTCGATCGCGGACAGCGGATCGGGTAAGTGTCTTCAGTACATGGCTAATAGTTGCTATGCTTATACTTGGTGTTGAGCTCGGTAAGTTTGAACCTATGTGACAAATATACTTGAAGTCACGTACATAAAATTTATCGTAGGATGGGTGAAAGGCCGTTTAGTCGTTTGATTGTAACGAAAATAAATTGATTTATGAAAATGCTTCAATGTCCTATTGATGAGTATATGGAATGTGAATGCATGAATTGATATGAAACTGAATCGATAGGTTGGAGGAACTATGGTATGGTTCGGTATGGATGGAGTAAATTGTCTCGTTCCATTTTGTTTCCTCTTGTGATAATGTTATTGATGGATGGTAGTGCATTGCTTATGACTTACTGAGTTATAAACTCACTCGGTGTTTCCTTGTCACCCATTATAGGTTGCTTGGACTCATCTATTTTTGCGGGGTCAGGCCGTCATCGAAGTCATCACACCGGATAGCAAGTTTTGGTATTTTCTTCTTAGTTGGCTAGAAGAACATTTTGGCATGTATAAGCTATTACGTTGTGTTTGAACTTTGGCATGTAAACTTTAAGCCATGCGAAAATGGCACGAATGTTCGATTGAGTTGGATCAAGGGTAGGCATGAAATGGACCTAGTTACTTTCGTAACAGATCTGGCAGCAGCAGTGTCATGAGATTGAAAAATCACTAAAAATATTAGGAGTGGAATTAATTGATGAATAAATTATGTAATCGAAGCTCGATGAGTCTGTTTTCATGAGAAAGTAACGAAAAGATCATATGGGCAGTATATTAAGAGATAATCAGATTTTTGTGGGACAGGGCCAGAACGGTTTCTGGATTCCCTGCTCCGACTTTGGAAATTCATTATAAATTAACCAGAGATAATTAGGGGTCGTACCATATATGTACAGATTCCTCTCTGAGTCTAGTTTTCATAGAAACAAACGGCATCAGTATTGAAGCCCCGTGCAGGGAGATATCCAAGTCGTAATGGGCAAAGGTCAGTGTAGTGGACCCCTGCAACATGGGAGAATTTGACTAATAAACTGTACTAATTGGCCTGACCAAAAATTCTAGAAAAAAATACATAGATGGGCACATGAGTCTAGTTTCTGGGAAAAATTACGAAACTGATTTTTGAGTTACGAAACTCAAGATATGATTTTTAAAACGACTAGTACACAGATTGGGCAGTGTCTGGAAAATAAATTTTATAAGGGGTTAAAGTCAGTTAACACCTCGTGTTCGACTCCGGTGTCGGTTTCGGGTTCGGGGTGTTACATTTGATTGGTATCAGAGCTATGGTTTAGTCGGTTCTAGGACTACCATAGCGCGTATGAGTCTAGCTATACATGCCGAATGTTAATGTTCAAATGTGTGATGACTTCTGACGGTTGAAATGTTTTTGTTTTGATTAGTAAATGGACCCCGGTGAAGAAAGAACCCTAGCGGATGACGTTGAGAGCGTAGCGGCTGCTCCTGCACAAGGGACGCCGCCTGTTGAACCTCAGTCATCTGCGAATAATCAAGGTGAGGGGGCTAAACAAGCCTTCTTTACCATGATGAATGAGTGGGTCGCGCAATCTGCCCGAACCAACCCGGCTGTCCAACAATTCCCAAATTTGAATAATCCACCCCAAGAGCCTGTAATGCCATCAGTCGCTGATCCTGTGAGGCTGAGTAAGCCACCTGTAGACTTGATTAGGAAGCGTGGGGCCGAGGAGTTCAAGGCCATAGTAACTGATGATGCCGAAAGGGCCGAGTTCTGGCTTGATAACACCATTCGGGTGTTCGATGAATTGTCATGCACACCCGACGAATGTCTAAAATGTGCTGTATCTTTGTTGCGAGACTCAGCCTACTATTGGTGGAGGACCTTGATTTCCATAGTCCCGAACGAGCGAGTAACTTGGGACTACTTTCAAACGGAATTCCGAAAGAAATTTATTAGCCAACGGTTCATTGATCAGAAGCGTAAGGAGTCTTGGAACTCAAGCAAGGCCGTATGACTGTATCTGAATACGAACATGAATTTGTAAGACTCAGTAGGTATGCCCGGGAGTGTGTAGCTGATGAGGTTGCTATGTGCAAAAGATTCGAGGAAGGATTGAATGAAGATTTAAAGCTACTAATGGGTATTTTGGAAATAAAAGAATTCGTAACACTAGTCGAACGAGCCTGCAAGGCGGAAGAACTTGGAAAGGAGAAGAGGAAGGCTGAATTTGAAGCTAGAGATTATCGTAAAAGATCGACGGGTAAAGCTCCGTTCTCAGCTGTAAAGAAGTTCAGGGAGGACATTAATAAGTCGAGGGCGACTGCGGGAATTTCCATCAGGGCAAGACCATCGATGGGCTCCCGAGCTACTTCGGTAGCTAGTGTGGGCAATAATCGTCACGAGAAACCTGAATGTCCCCAATGTGGAAGACGACACCTAGGTGAATGTTGGGGCAAGTCTACTAGCAGGGCCTGTTACGGATGCGGTTCGAAGGACCACTTCATTAGAGATTGCACGGAGCTGGATGAGAAGAATAAGATTCAAGGTGCAAGACCTAGTGGAGTGACATCTAGAGGTAGACCACCGAGAATTTTAGGAGGCAGGGGTGGTAGTCAGAGGGGGGCCTCTGATACGGCCGATCGAGCCGAGAACCGTACTCCTGCTAGAGCATATGCCATTCGCGCACGAGAGGAGGCATCCTCCCCCGACGTCATCACTGGTACCTTCACTCTCTTTGATACTAATGTGATTGCATTGATTGACCGTGGTTCTACTCATTCATATGTATGCGAAACCTTAGCAACCAGTAAGACTCTACCTGTTGAGTCTACTGAGCTCGTAATTTGAGTATCAAACCCTTTGGGTCAATGCGTACTTGTTGATAAAGTGTGTAAGAGATGCCCTCTAATAATCCGAGAATCCTGTTTTCCGGCCAATTTGATGCTTTTGCCGTTCGACGAGTTTGATGTTATTCTTGGTTTGGATTGGTTAACCGCGCATGATGCGGTTGTGAATTACAAAAGCAAGACTATCGATTTGAGGTGCGCAAATAACGAAATAATTCGAGTTGAGTCTGCGGACTTAAGGGGGTTGCCAGCTGTAATATCAGCAATGTTGGCCCAGAAATATGTAAGGAAAGGGTGCGAAGCATACCTCGCGTATGTACTTGATGACAAGGAGTTAGAAAAGAAACCCGAATCGGTGCCGGTGGTTTGTGAATACCCGGATGTTTTTCCTGAAGAGTTACCGGGTTTGCCACCTATTCGGGAGGTAGAGTTTGGTATTGAGCTTGTACCTGGAACTACGCCAATTTCGATCGCTCCGTATCGTATGGCACTAACCGAGTTAAAAGAGTTGAAAGCTCAGTTGCAAGAATTGACGGATAGAGGTTTCGCTCGACCGAGTTTCTCACCTTGGGGTGCACCAGTATTGTTCGTGAAAAAGAAGGACGGAACCATGAGGTTGTGCATTGACTATCGTCAACTGAATAAAGTGACGATAAAGAATAAGTATCCGTTACCGCGTATTGATGATCTGTTCGATCAATTAAAGGGAGCATCGGTGTTTTCAAAGATAGATTTGAGATCGGGTTATTATCAGTTGCGGATTCGAGATTCGGACGTACCCAAAACTGCTTTCAGAACGAGGTACGATCACTACGAGTTCTTAGTGATGCCGTTTGGGCTCACTAATGCCCCTGCAGTGTTTATGGATTTGATGAATCGGATCTTCAGGCCGTATTTGGATCGGTTCGTAGTTGTGTTTATTGATGACATCTTGGTCTATTCAAGAGATGAGACCGAACATGCTAAGCATCTGAGGCTAGTGTTGCAAATTTTGCGGGATAAGCAGTTATATGCTAAGTTCAGTAAGTGTGAGTTCTGGTTAAGAGAGGTTAGCTTCTTGGGTCATGTGGTATCCGCATCAGGTATTCGAGTTGACCCGAGCAAAATTTCAGCCATACTTAACTGGAAGCCTCCGAGAAATGTTACCGAAGTCCGGAGCTTTCTAGGGCTCACCGGTTATTACCGACGATTTGTCAAAGGTTTCTCGACGATAGCCACACCAATGACGAAGCTACTTTAAAAGGATGTTAAGTTCGAATGGACGGAGAAATGTCAGAAAAGCTTCGATCAACTGAAAACTCATTTGACTGAAGCTCCAATTTTGGTGCAACCCGAATCGGGTAAAGAGTTTGTCATTTATAGTGACGCATCCCTACTTGGTTTGGGTTGCGTATTGATGCAAGAAGGTCGAGTTGTGGCCTATGCGTCGAGACAATTGAAGCCACACGAGAGAAATTATCCGACCCATGATCTCTAACTAGCCGCCATTGTGTTTGCATTGAAAATATGGCGACATTATTTGTTTGGTGAGAAGTGCCATGTGTTTTCGGATCACAAGAGTCTCAAATATTTGATGACTCAATGAGACTTGAATCTGCGACAAAGACGTTGGCTTGAGTTGTTGAAAGATTACGAGCTTGTCATTGATTACCACTCGGGAAAGGCTAATGTGGTTGCGGACGCCTTAAGCTGGAAATCACTGTTTGCTTTGCGAGCGATGAATGTACACTTGTCTGTTCTACCTGACAATGTGTTAGTAGCTGAATTAAAAGCCAAACTATTATTGACTCATCAAATTCGTGAAGCTCAGAAAGTCGATGATGAATTGGTTGCAAAACGAGCTGAGTGTGTTCCGAACAAGGAATCAGAGTTTCAGATTGATGATGATGGTTGTTTGAGGTTTAGAAGTCGTTTGTGTGTTCCAAGGAATTCGGAACTCATTTTGATGATTCTGAACGAAGCCCATTGTAGCCGAATGTCAATTCACCCGGGGAGCACAAAAATGTACAACGACTTGAAACGTCGGTTTTGGTGGCATGGTATGAAACGAGACATCTCCGACTTTGTTTCGAGATGTTTAATATGTCAACAAGTGAAAGCGGAACATCAAGTGCCTTCAGGGTTACTTCAGCCGATCATGATACCCGAGTGGAAATGGGACCGAGTCACAATGGACTTTGTGTCCGGACTGCCATTGTCCGCAAGTAAGAAGGATGCGATTTGGGTTGTTGTTGATAGGCTGACTAAGTCGGCTCACTTTATCCCCGTGCGTACGGATCTTTCATTGGATAAACTAGCCGAAATGTATGTCTCTCAGATTGTGAGATTACATGGAGTACCTATTTCTATCGTGTCGGATAGAGATCCGAGATTCACCTCACGATTTTAGAAGAAATTGCAAGAAGCTTTGGGTACCAAGCTGCATTTTAGCACCGCTTTTCACCCCCAAACCGATGGTCAATCCGAGCGGATAATTCAGATACTTGAGGATATGTTGAGATGTTGCATCCTCGAGTTCAGTAGTTCATGGGAACGGTATTTACCTTTGATTGAATTCGCTTACAACAATAGTTTTCAATCAAGTATTAAGATGGCACCTTATGAGGCTTTGTACGGTCGTAAATGCCGTACGCCATTGTTTTGGACCGAGCTTGGTGAAAGTAAAATTTTCGGAGTTGATTTGATTAAAGATGCCGAACAAAAAGTAAAGGTAATCCGCGAAAGTCTGAAGGTAGCCACAGATCGTCAAAAATCGTATGCGGATTTAAAATGAAAGGACATTGAATATCAGGTGGGAAATAAAGTGTTTCTTAAAGTGTCACCTTGGAAGAAGGTACTCAGATTTGGCCGTAAAGGCAAGTTGAGCCCGAGATTCATTGGGCCGTACGAAATTTCTGAACGAGTGGGGCCAGTTGCATATAGATTGATTTTGCCCCCTGAACTTGAAAGGATGCACGATGTCTTCCATGTTTCAATGCTTCGACGTTATAGATCCGATCCGTCACATGTGATTAATCCCTCAGAAGTTGAAATTCAATCTGACTTGAGCTATGAAGAAGAATCGATTCGTATCCTAGCTCGTGAAGTGAAAGAGTTGCGAAATAAAAGGGTTCAGTTGGTTAAGGTGTTGTGGCTCAAACACGGGATCGAGGAAGCAACCTGGGAACCCGAGAGCTCGATGAAAGAACGATATCCAAAATATTTACCGGTAAGATTTTCGAGGACGAAAATTTCTTAAGTGAGGGAGAGTTGTGACAGCCCAAAATTGACCCTAGTCGGGAAGTGGTTTCGGGACCGCTAAACCGAGTCACCGAAAGGTTCGAATGTGATGTTTATTGTCTAGAATATGTAATCATGAATGTGTGAAAATTTCAAGCTTCGATTTAGTCGATTGCATGTGAATTTAGTCAATAGGACTTATATGAGAAAATTTTAAAATGTGATAGGTCAATGCATGAGGACCTATTAGTGCATGTGGAAGAAAAAGGGGACTTGCATGTCAAATTCCCCCTCCCTAATATGTAGTGGCTGGCCATGCTATGGGTGGAAACATGTCACCAACATGTTGTGTTAGTGATGTATGGTAAGGAAAATAAAATAATAAGCATGATAATTAAATAATGAAAGGAAGGGTGATGAAAAAAATAAAAAAAAATAAAAATGGTCTCATGCATACACCCCATTGCCGTGAGCTAAAGGAAGGAAAAAGAAAGGTTTTGTTCATCCTTTTTCAACCTCTTTTGACCGAAAATCCTAAGGAAGAGGATTAGGAGGAAGTTTGGCCATGCATGTAACTAGATTGAGGTATGTTTAATGTTATTCTTTGAGATTCATGTATATTTTAAGTTGTAAGTTCAAAATCTACCTAGCCATGGTTCAAACTTTGTTAAATGATGGAGATGACATTCGGCCATGAATGTTACGTTCTTGGTTGGTATTTTGATGTCTTTGGTGATGAGGTAAGGAGATGGTTGACTTTGGGTGTTTAATAAAAGGGTTTGGATGTGAGAGTGTGTGAGAAGTAGAAATGAGGAGTCTTAGCAACTCCATGAAGGTTCGGCCATGGTAGTTTGAGGATTAGAGATTTTATTTCTTGTTAAAAATTTGATGAATCCTAGTGTGTGAAGTGTTTGAACCAACTAAGGATTAATAGATGCATGGGTACAAAGTAGGAAGAATCGGCTACTATGGTTGACACCAATGCCGAATGTAAAGATGTTATAGTAAATAATGTATGTGATTTGAGTTGATAATGTGAAAAAGGATAATTAGATGTATTATAAATGATATAAAGATTTTAGAAATTATTTTGGTTAGGTGTGTGTATGATTAAGTATATTCGGCAATATACTTAAAGTGAGTACTTGATATTATATGGGAGTATGTATATTCGGCCACATGAGTAAATATATATATGATGTTAAATTTGATTATGTATAATGGGCATTAAGATGTGGAACTTAAGAAATGTAGTCATATGTGGAATTACATGATGTTATAGTTGACATTGTACACACATACATCCATTCGGCCATCAACATGAGTAATTAGTGAGGATGGTTGCCGAATATACAAACATACATAAGCATGTGAAATTGAATTATGAATGTTTAACAAGATGGTTAAACTAATGAATTATTGATTAAGCTCAAGGAGCTAAAGGAGGAGAATCAAGCAAAGGCAAAGAAAAGATCACTGAGTAGCCGAGTTGGAACCGTCTTACCCAACACAAGGTAAGTCATTAAGCATGTAGTTGGTATTATTTCAAATGGTCATAATGTTTATGTATTGATGCTGAATGGAATGAATAAATATACATATATATATATGCATGTACGTATGTGATGATGAAATTGTTGAATGAAAAGAAAAGAGGTAAGATGTACTGAGTTGTTGATCTCGGCACTAAACGTGCGGGTATAACCATTTATGACCATGAGATTGGCGCTAAGTGCGCGGGATTAAATTGTACAGCACTAAGTGTGCGATTTGACTATGTTGCACTAAGTGTGCGAAATGAATATGATGCACTAAGTGTGCGAATTGACCATGCGGCACTAAGTGTACGAGTTTGACTATGTAGCACTAAGTGTGCGATTTGATTACGTAGCACTAAGTGTGCGAGTTGATTATATAGCACTGAGTGTACGGACTCAATATACATTCGTGAATCATTATGGACACTATGTGTGCGACACTATTGAGTCGATCGCGGACAGCGGATCGGGTAAGTGTCTTGAGTACATGGCTAATAGGTGCTATGCTTATACTTGGTGTTGAGCTCGGTAAGTTTGAACCTATGTGACAAATATACTTGAAGTCACGTACATAAAATTTATCGTAGGATGGGTGAAAGGCCGTTTAGTCGTTTGATTGTAACGAAAATAAATTGATTTATGAAAATGCTTCAATGTCCTATTGATGAGTATATGGAATGTGAATGCATGAATTGATATGAAACTGAATCGATAGGTTGGAGGAACTATGGTATGGTTCGGTATGGATGGAGTAAATTGTCTCGTTCCATTTTGTTTCCTCTTGTGATAATGTTATTGATGGATGGTAGTGCATTGCTTATGACTTACTGAGTTATAAACTCACTCGGTGTTTCCTTGTCACCCATTATAGGTTGCTTGGACTCATCTATTTTTGCGGGGTCAGGCCGTCATCGAAGTCATCACACCGGATAGCAAGTTTTGGTACTTTCTTCTTAGTTGGCTAGAAGAACATTTTGGCATGTATAAGCTATTACGTTGTGTTTGAACTTTGGCATGTAAACTTTAAGCCATGCGAAAATGGCACGAATGTTCGATTGAGTTGGATCAAGGGTAGGCATGAAATGGACCTAGTTACTTTCGTAACAGATGCTGGCAGCAGCAGTGTCATGAGATTGAAAAATCACTAAAAATATTAGGAGTGGAATTAATTGATGAATAAATTATGTAATCGAAGCTCGATGAGTCTGTTTTCATGAGGAAGTAACGAAAAGATCATATGGGCAGTATATTAAGAGATAATCAGATTTTTGTGGGACAGGGCCAGAACGGTTTCTGGATTCCCTGCTCTGACTTTGGAAATTCATTATAAATTAACCAGAGATAATTAGGGGTCGTACCATATATGTACAGATTCCTCTCTGAGTCTAGTTTTCATAGAAACAAACGGCATCAGTATTGAAGCTCCGTGTAGGGAGATATCCAAGTTGTAATGGGAAAAGGTCAGTGTAGTCGACCCCTGCAACATGGGAGACTTTGACTAATAAACTGTACTAATTGGCCCGATCAAAAATTCTAGAAAAAAATACATAGATGGGCACATGAGTCTAGTTTCTGGGAAAAATTACGAAACTGATTTTTGAGTTACGAAACTCAAGATATGATTTTTAAAACGACTAGTACACAGAGTGGGCAGTGTCTGGAAAATAAATTTTATAAGGGGTTAAAGTCAGTTAACACCTCGTGTTCGACTCCGGTGTCGGTTTCGGGTTCGGGGTGTTACATTTGATTGGTATCAGAGCTATGGTTTAGTCGGTTCTAGGACTACCATAGCGCGTATGAGTCTAGCTATACATGCCGAATGTTAATGTTTAAATGTGTGATGACTTCTGACGGTTGAAATGTTTTTGTTTTGATTAGTAAATGGACCCCGGTGAAGAAAGAACCCTAGCGGATGACGTTGAGAGCATAGCGGCTGCTCCTGCACAAGGGACGCCGCCTGTTGAACCTCAGTCATCTGCGAATAATCAAGGTGAGGGGGCTAAACAAGCCTTCTTTACCATGATGAATGAGTGGGTCGCGCAATATGCCCGAACCAACCCGGCTGTCCAACAATTCCCAAATTTGAATAATCCACCCCAAGAGCCTGTAATGCCATCAGTCGCTGATCCTGTGAGGCTGAGTAAGCCACCTGTAGACTTGATTAGGAAGCGTGGGGCCGAGGAGTTCAAGGCCATAGTAACTGATGATGCCGAAAGGGCCGAGTTCTGGCTTGATAACACCATTCGGGTGTTCGATGAATTGTCATGCACACCCGACGAATGTCTAAAATGTGCTGTATCTTTGTTGCGAGACTCAGCCTACTATTGGTGGAGGACCTTGATTTCCATAGTCCCGAACGAGTGAGTAACTTGGGATTACTTATCGTTGGCAGAGTTTGCGTATAACAATAGTTATCAAGCGAGTATCCGAATGGGACCATATGAAGCGTTGTATAGACGTAGGTGTCGTACACCTAGTTGTTGGACTGAATTGGGAGAGCGACGGGTTCTTGGACCGAAGTTGGTACCGAATACTGAAGATAAAGTCAGAGTAATCAGAGAACGGTTAAAAAAAGCATTTGATAAGCAAAAGTCGTATGCCGATTTGAAGCGTAAGGAGATTGAGCACTCAGTGGGTGATATGGTCTTCTTGAAGGTTTCACCTTGGAAGAAGATATTAAGGGTTGGTAAGAAGGGCAAGTTGAGCCCACGGTTCATTGCGCCTTATCGTGTTCTTAAGCGAGTAGGTCCAGTGGCTTACCAATTGGAATTCCCTCCGGAGTTAGACAGGATTCACGATGTTTTTCACATCTCCATGTTAAGGCGATATCGTTCTGACCCTACTCATGTCGTGCCAGTTGCAGAGATTGTAGTGCAGCCTGATTTGACTTTCGAGGAAGAGCCTGTGCAAATATTGGATTGAGGTGTTAAGGTTTTAAGAAGGAACTCAGTTCCATTCGTAAAGGTACTCTGGCGTAATCATGGCAGAGAGGAAGCTACTTGGAGTCAGAGGAGGCGATGCGACAACAATACCCTCATCTATTTGAATCAGGTAAATTTCGAGGACGAAATTTCTTTAAGGAGGGTAGAGTTGTAACACCCCAATTATCGGGATTTTTGGGATTTTTGTGATTTTCAATGAATTTTAGAATTTTTGTGTTTTGACTGTTTGATGTAGGTCTGAGTATGTTAGTGGGCCTTTAGAAGGCCCAAGAGTAAATTTAATTTGAGGTAATTTCTGAATTTTCGATTTTAGAGAGAAAGGGTTCTGGCATTATGGGCTTTTAAATTAAAGGTGGTAAAATAAGACACAAGAAGATTTGTGGTAAAGTGGCATGTGACGCCACATTGGTGTTTGGGAAATGGCGTGTGGATGTTTAGGGGAAGCCAAGGTTCAAGTCGCAAGGTCAGTTAAATAGGGTATTTATTTTATTTTTGTATGAACAGGAAAGGTAGGTATTGGAACATAGGTGGAACTCTGTTAGGAAGAGTTTGAGCTGTTCAGGGGATTTGGTAAGGGAGAGATATGGGAGGAAATTTAGGAGCTGATCAAGGAGCTTGGTGTTGGCCGAATGTTGGACTCTTAAGGAGCAAGAGTTGGCCGACCAAGGGTTTTTAGTATAGGCAATTCAGCTAGGTCATCTAGTGTTGGGATTTTTAGCTTTTGGACTTGTGGCTGCCGAATTCTTTTTGTATTTTTGGGACTGGGTTTTCTTTTTTTTTTCTTTTGCTAGAAGCCGAAACCTACACCCTACACCTGTACCGACTTCTCTTCTTCAAGAACCGGATTCTTTCATCTCCTCCTTTCTTCTTTTCTGTTTTCTGTCCTTGTCGACTCTTATATTCTTTATCCCTGTTTCCTCTCAAAACCAAGTACCTACTGCCGATTACCCCTTGGCCAAACCTAAATTTTTCATATTTCTGTTCTTTTTCTCTTCATTTGTTTCCCTCACATCTAGGAGGTCGAATCTTGCTATAGCTGAACCCCTTTCCTTTTTTCTTTAAAAAATCGAAACCTTCATACCTATGGTTTAGGAAGCCAAATCTTTGGCTACTTGAACTTGTTTCTTCTAACTACGGTAGATCGGGAGTAATATCATAGATAGGAACACTCTTTTGGCCAGAACAACGATTGGTAAGTATTCGAATCACTTTCGCTAGTTACTCATGATTTAAGGTAAAAGTCGAAACCCCTTAAGGGTGGCTAACGTTGGGACTAAGGGCATATTTGCCTCTTTGTAACAGCCCGATTTAGGGCCAAAATGAAATAGTGGTTTCGAAACCACAAATTCGAGAATTTATTATTTTGATTAAGTTTTAGTGTTTATATTATGATTGCATAATCGTGTGAAAATTTTGTTGCGAAATTTTATCGATTGGGTGTTTAATTTGACGTTTAGGACTAAATTGAAATAGGTGAAAAATGTGTGTGTTCTAGTTCATAAAGTACTTGATTGAAATGGGGGTTTTAATTAGAGGTCCTTAAATGGCAATTAGACCATTATACTTTATATGGACAAAAATTTGGACATGGATGGAATTTTTAGAAAGTTTAGTAGTAAGGGCATTTTGGTCATTTGCATAATAAATGAAATAAAATGGGAAAAATAACACAAAAATGTGTTTATCCTCATTTAACTTGGCCGAAACTTGCATGTTCTCCATAGCTAGGGTTTGTTTCAAGCTTTCAAGCTCAATAGTAAGTGCATTCAAGCCCCGTTTTTAATGTTCTTTACATTTTTGAAATCCTCGTAGCTCGGTTTACCTATTTCTACCATTATTTCGAGTTAGGGTTTATGTTTAAAAATTTACCCATGAATGATATGCATGTATTTTGATGTTTGATGGTAGAATATGAATGTTTGAGGTTAGGAGAACGATCTTGTCTAAGCGATTTTTAGCGAAAACGAGCAAAACGGTATAATCGGTAAAAATACCTAATAAGTACATGTTAGAGTGAGAATTTGATGTTGTTATAGAAGAGAAAAATGTTCAGCGTGTCATACAACATAAGAATAAGGGATGAAATTAAATTTCCGAGCCTAGGGGAAAAATCATAATTTTGTAAAAGTTAGGGGGCAAAAATGTAATTTTTACATAATGTGATTTTTGGATTGAAATAAATAGTATGAGTGTTAAATGAGCTAAATGTGTTGTTATAGATCAAGAAAGGCGTGGAATCGACCTCGAACGGGGGAAGAAAAAGGTTTTGGACTAAATTGCAAAATTTCCATATTTTGCACCGAGGTAAGTTTGTATGTAAATAATACATTAACTTCATTTACATTTTTGTATTTCAGCCTATTTTATATATTTGAGTTGATTTTGAATCATAAATCGACTATTGGAAGAATGGAAATAAGTAATAGTGAGAGAAATCCCGGTTGAACTTTCGAAAAGATTGAATAATATAGATGAAATGTAGCTAGGTCACATGTATGGTGCTAAGTGCACATCATGTGTACAAGAGAGCTACGAGATACTATGTAGTAGCTAGGTCACATGTGTGATACGGGATGTATCCCATGTAGACAAGAGAGCTACGAGAGAGGATAAATGTAGCTAGGTCGCATGTGTGATTCCAAGTGAAGGACACCATGTAGACAAGAGAGCTACGAGGTAAATTGGCTAGGTCACATGGGTGGTACTAAGTGTTCACCATGTGTACAAGAGAGCCGAATTATATGAAATATGATGGTGGAGCTATGTGCTGAAACCACTAAGTATCGAGGATCGGTCCGAATTGTTCAACGGGATGATTTTATAGTGACATTGTAATCATGAACCTACACTTGTGACGTATGAAATGTGGTGAAAGTGAATTGTGATATGTAGGCGAAATGAGGTAAATACAAAGAAAGTGTGAAAGAGTGAATTAGCAATAATACTATTTTGGACAGTTGCAGTGACGTGAATTTGAAAAATCACCAAAAAATAGTAGGAATTTAATTAGAGACTAAATGAGATATGAATTTAAAGCTTAATGAGTCTATTTTCATGTAAAAGAAATAGAGCAAGCAAAGGTACTCTATAATTTGAGATATTTATAATTGTGTGTGAATTGCTTAGAATGACTATGTGATCCCCTGTTCTAACTTTGAAAAATCATTAAAAATTGTAAAAAAATAATTAAGAAATTACGTTTATATTTATAGATTCTTTATTGAGTCTAGTTTTAAATGAAATAGATTTCATGGCTATTTAAATTGTGTACTGGGAGAAATTCAATTCGTAGTGAACAGAGGTCAGATCAGTCGAGCTGTTCAATAGGGGAAATTTTAACTAATTAACTGTACTAATTGGATGGACCAAAAATTCTAGCAAAAAATTAGCAAAAATTAAAATGAGTCTAGTTTCAGGAAAAGTTTACGGATTTGAATTTCGAGTTTTTTAACTCGATTTATGATTTATTTACTGAGTATGACGCAGTAGAGATAGCTTGACCAAAGTGGAGTAAATGGTGAAATTAAAAGTAGATACACTTGAGTTATTGTGTAAACATATTAGATTCTTTATTCATTATTTACATACTTGCTTACTAAGCTATAAGCTTACCCTCTTTTCTCTCTTTTGTCTTATAGTATCATCCAGCTTACACAGGAGTCAAGGATCGTTGAAGATTTGTCTGCACTATCAATATTTTTGGGTATTTGAACTAAACATTTTGAATTATGGCATGTATAGTAGACTTAGTTATTTTGTTACATGTCATAATTGTCTAGGTTTTAAAATATTAAGTATAGTATTTGACCGATTATTTTGTACGAAGCCTTTGAAATTGGCTAATATTATTAAAGGCATATGTTATAATGATTCATGATCTAATTGTATGCCATATTTTTGTTTTGGTTTTATTTAATGGTATGTACTATGATTCGGTAATACCTCGTACCCTATTCCAGTGATGATACACGGGTAAGGGGTGTTACATTTAATGGTATCAAAGTTATGGTTTAGTCGGTTCTCGGACTAATAAAGTGTGTGTAAAAGTCTAGCTATACATGCCATAAAAATACTGTAATAGTATGGTGACTCCTGATTATTCTAAATTGTGTTTTATTTTAATATAGTAATGGATCCTAACGGAACTGCGGCTGATGATGCTGCTAGTAATGCGCCGGCTCCCGCACAAGGGACCGCGCCTATAGAAAGTAGACCTGAGACATTGAGACAGGGAGATAAGGCTGGGGATGCCTTTCTCCAAATGATGAACAATTGGGATACTGAGTTTATTCGAGCAAACCCAAATGCTCAACCTCCTCCACCCCCTCCCATACCTCAGACGGTTCCTGTAGCTGCTCAAGGCATAGATTTGGTAAGAATGAACAAGCCTCCGGTTGACAAGATTCAAAAACAAGGGGCTGAACAGTTTAGAGCAAAGATCGATGATGATCTCGAGAAGGCGGAGTTCTGGCTTGAAAATTCCATCCGTGTATTTGATGAGCTTTCATGTACACCCGAGGAGTGCTTAAAGTGTGTTGTATCACTTTTGAGAGATTCGGCCTACCATTAGTGGAAGACTTTGGTAGCAGTGGTGCCAAAAGAAAAGGTTACTTGGGATTTCTTCCAGGAAGAATTCAGAAAGAAATACATAAGTCAACGATTTATTGATCAAAAATGGAAGGAGTTCCTTGAATTGAAGCAGGGCAAGATGTCTGTGGCAGAGTATGAACGCGAATTTGTAAGACTCAGCAAGTATGCCCAGGAATGTGTGTCCACCGAAGCTATTATGTGCAAGAGATTTGAGGATGGGCTAAATGAGGACATTAAAGTGCTTGTGGGAATTTTGGAGCTGAAAGAATTTGTAGTATTGGTTGACCGAGCTCTTAAAGCTGAAGAATTGAACAAAGAAAGAAGAAAAGTTGCTATTGAGGCTCAAGATGCCAGAAAGAGACCGATAAGCAAGTCATTTCAATCTCAATCAAAGAGGTCCAAAGAGACAAACACTCGAATGATAGTTTTAGCTGGGGATTCACACAGAGATCATGGCAGGGCATATTCAGGGTCTAAAGCTCAAGCTACTTCAGTGGCAAGTGTGGGTAATGTGCGGCCTAGAAAGCCCGAATGTCAACAATGTGGCAGGCAACATTATGGTGAGTGTTGGGGAAACGAGTGAGCTTGTTTCAGGTGCGGTTCTCGCGAGCATTTTATCAGAGACTCTCCGGAGAAAGGTAAAGAAAAAAAATTTCAGAGTGCTAGACAGAGTACTACCGCTAGCAGAGGTAGACCACCGAGAACTACTGGAAGTGGAGCTAGCACTAAAACTGTAATGAAAGATTCAGCGGTGAGATCAGAAGCTAGAGCGCCTGCTAGAGCTTATACTATACGTGCCCGAGAGGATGCATCATCTCCCGATGTCATTACTGGTACATTTTCTCTCTATGATACTATTGTTATTGTATTGATTGATCCCGGGTCTACTCATTCCTATATTTGTGTGAATTTAATATCTAATAAGAAGTTGCCTGTTGAATATACTGAGTTTACGATTAAAGTGTCAAACCCCTTAGGCCAATATGTGCTAGTTGATAAGGTTTGCAAGAATTGCCCATTAATGATTCAAGGTCATTGTTTTCTGGCTAATCTGATGCTGTTACCATTTGATGAGTTTGACGTTATCTTGTGAATGGACTGGTTGACATTGTATGATGCCAAGGTAAATTGTAAACAGAAAACACTAGATTTGAAATGTGAAAATGGTGAAATTCTGTGGGTTGAAACAGATGAATCAAATAAATTGCCTATGGTGATTTCGTGCATGTCTGCTCAGAAATACATGAGGAAAGGGTGTGAAGCTTATCTTGCCTATGTAATGAATACTGAGATGTCTGAATTGAAGCTTGAATCAGTGCCGATAGTCTGTGAATTTCCAGATGTATTCCACGAGGAATTGTCAGGGTTGCCTCCAGACAGAGAGATAGAGTTTGCCATTGATTTGTTGCCGGGGATTGTACCGATCTCGATTACTCCATATAGAATGGCTTTGACTGAATTAAAAGAATTGAAGGCTTAGTTGCAAGAGTTAACAGACAAGGGATTGGTGAGACCGAGTTTCTCTCCCTGGGGTGCTCCTGTATTGTTTGTAAAGAAAAAGGATGGCTCAATGAGACTTTGCATTGATTACCGTCAGCTCAATAAGGTGACTATAAAGAACAAGTACCCGTTATCGAGGATTGATGATTTATTCGATCAGTTAATGGGAGTGTTTTCAAAGATCGATTTGAGGTCCGGTTACTACCAATTGAGAGTTAAGGAGTCGGATGTGCCAAAAATTGCCTTTAGGACAAGGTATGGACATTACGAGTTTCTTGTGATGCCTTTTGGCTTAACAAATGCTCCAGCTATATTTATGGACTTGATGAATCGAATCTTTCGGCCATATTTGGATAAGTTTGTAGTAGTGTTCATAAATGACATTCTAATTTATTCTCGGGACGAGTCTAAGCATGCCGAACACTTGAGAACCATATTGCAGATCTTGAGAGAAAAGAAACTGTTTGCTAAGTTTAGTAAAAGTGAGTTCTGGCTTCGTGAAGTCGAATTTTTGGGGTATATAGTCTCAGGTGATGGTATTCGGGTGGATCCAAGCAAAATTTCCGCGACCGTTGACTGGAAACCGCCAAAGAATGTATCCGAGGTTAGAAGCTTTTTAGGCTTAGCCGGGTATTATAGATGTTTTGTCGAGGGATTTTCGATGATTGCCTCTTCTATGACTAAATTGCTGCAAAAGAATATTAAGTTTGAATGAACTGATAAATGTCAGCAGAGTTTTGAAAAGCTAAAAGCACGATTGACTGAAGCACCAATTTTAGTACAGCCCGAGCCAGGGAAGGAGTTCGTAATTTATAGTGATGCATCATTGACAGGCCTTGGATGTGTACTGATGCAAGAGGGTAAAGTGGTAGCTTATGCCTCGAGAAAGTTAAAGCCGCATGAGAAGAACTATCCTACACATGATTTGAAATTGGACGCTATTGTCTTTGCCTTGAAGATCTGGTGACATTATTTGTATGGTGAAAAATGTCGAATTTTTACTGATCACAAAAGTTTGAAGTATTTGATGAATCAAAAGGATTTGAATCCGCGACAACGGAGATGGCTTGAATTATTGAAGGATTATGAGCTAGTGATTGATTATCATCCGGGAAAAGCAAATGTAGTTGCTGACGCCTTGAGCAGGAAATCTCTTTTTACTTTGAGAGCCATGAATACGGGGTTAGCATTGTCTGATGATGGGTCAATCTTAGCAGAGATGAGGGCTAAACTGTTATTTCTCTAACTAATTTGTGATGCTCAAAAGAACGATAGTGAGTTACGAACTAAAAGAACTCAGTGCGAATCAGGTTACAACTCAAATTTTCGAGTTGGACTAGATGACTGTTTGATGTTTCGAGACAGGATATGTGTACCGAAAAATGATGAATTGATTCAGAAAATATTACATGAGGCGCATAGTGGCTATTTGTCAGTTCACCCTGGTAGCACAAAAATGTATAATGATTTAAAGAAGTTATATTGGTGGCCAGGCATGAAAAGGGACATTTCTGAATTTGTAACTAAGTGTTTGATCTATTAACAAGTAAAAGCTGAGCATCAAGTGCCTTCAGGATTACTCCAACCGGTAATGATGCCTGAGTGGAAATGGGATAGGATTACCAAGGATTTTGTAACCGGTTTGCCACTGACTCCTATAAAGAAGGATGCTATCTGGGTAGTAGTTGATAGGTTAACAAAGTCGGCTCACTTTATACCGGTACGTACCGATTACTCACTTGATAAATTAACTGAATTATATATTGCTGAAATTGTGAGGTTGCACGGGGTACCTATGTCTATAATATCAGATAGAGATCCGAGGTTTACCTCGAGATTCTGGAAAAAGTTACAAGAAGCTTTGGGTACAAAATTGAACTTTAGTACCGCGTTTCATCCACAAACAGATGGTCAGTCAAAAAGAGTAATCCAAGTACTCGAAGATATGCTTAGATGCTGTGTTTTAGAATTTGAAAGCAGTTGGGAGAAATATCTACCTTTGGTTGAATTTGCCTACAATAACAGTTTTCAGTCGAGTATACAGATGGCACCATACAAAGCCTTGTATGGTCGCCAGTGTCGGACTCCTTTATATTGGACCGACCTTAGTGAGAAATAGATTCACGGAGTTGATCTAGTTAAAGAAACCGAAGAGAAAGTAAAAGTAATTCGAGATTGCTTGAAAGCTGCTTTAGATCGACAAAAGTCATATGCAGATTTAAAAAGAAAAGAGATTGAATTTCAGGTGGGTGATAAAGTGTTCTTGAAGGTGTCACCATGGAAAAAGATTCTGAGATTTGGCCTAAAAGGCAAGTTGAGTCCTCGTTTTATTGGGCCGTACGAGATTATTGAGAGGATTGGACCAGTGGCATATCGGTTGGCATTACTGGAAAAATTAGAAAGAATTCATAACGTGTTTCATGTATCAATGTTGCGACGTTATCGTTCTGATCCTTCACATGTGATTACTCTAACAGAAATTGAGATTCGTTCGGACTTGACCTATGATGAGGAACCAATTAAGATTTTGGCTCGAGAAGTAAAATAGTTAAGAAAGAAAAGTATAGCTTTAGTGAAAGTTTTATGGAAAAGACATGGAGTAGAAGAAGCTACGTGGGAACCGGAGGAAGCCATGAGAAAACAGTACCCAAACCTTTTTACCGGTAATATTTTCAGGGATGAAAATCCCTAAAGGGGGGAGAGTTGTAACAGCCCGATTTAGGGCCAAAATGGAACAGTGGTTTTGAAACCACGAATCCAAGAATTTATTATTTTGATTAAGTTTTAGTGTTTATATTATGATTGCATAATCGTGTGAAAATTTCGTTGCAAAATTTTATCGATTGGGTGTTTAATTTGACGTTTAGGACTAAATTGAAATAGGTGCAAAAATGTGTGTTCTAGTTCATAAAGTACTTGATTGAAATGGGGGTTTTAATTAGAGGTCCTTAAATGGAATTAGACCATTATACTTTATATGGACAAAAATTTGTACATGGATGGAATTTTTAGAAAGTTTAGTAGTAAGGGCATTTTGGTAATTTGAATAATAAATGAAATAAAATGGGGAAAATAACACAAAAATTAGTTCATCCTCATTTAACTTGGCCGAAACTTGCATGTTCTCCATATCTAGGGTTTGTTTCAAGCTTTCAAGCTCAATAGTAAGTGCATTCAAGCCCCGTTTTTAATGTTCTTTACATTTTTGAAATCCTCGTAGCTCGATTTACCTATTTCTACCATTATTTCGAGTTAGGGTTTATGTTAAAAAATTTAGCCATGAATGATATGCATGTATTTTGATGTTTTATGGTAGAATATGAATGTTTGAGGTTAGGAGAACGATCTTTTCTAAGCGATTTTTAGCGAAAACGAGCAAAACGGTATAATCGGTAAAAATACCTAATGCTCATAAGTACATGTTAGAGTGAGAATTTGATGTTGTTATAGAACAGAAAAATGTTCAGCATGTCATAAAACATAAGAATAAGGGCTGAAATTAAATTTCCGAGCCTAGGGGAAAAATAATAATTTTGTAAAAGTTAGGGGGCAAAAATGTAATTTTTACATAATGTGATTTTTGGATTGAAATAAATAGTATGAGTGTTAAATCAGCTAAATGTGTTGTTATAGATCAAGAAAGGCGTGGAATCGACCTCGAACGAGAGAAGGAAAAGGTTTTGGACTAAATTGCAAAATTTCCATCTTTTGCACCGAGGTAAGTTTGTATGTGAATAATACATTAACTTCATTTACATTTTTGTATTTCAGCCTATTTTATATATTTGAGTTGATTTTGAATCATAAATCGACTATTGGAAGAATGGAAATAAGTAATAGTGAGAGAAATCCCGGTTGAACTTTCGGAAAGATTGAATAATATAGATGAAATGTAGCTAGGTCACATGTATGGTGCTAAGCGCACATCATGTGTACAAGAGAGCTACGAGATACTATGTAGTAGCTAGGTCACATGTGTGATACGGGATGTATCCCATGTAGACAAGAGAGCTACGGGAGAGGATAAATGTAGCTAGGTCGCATGTGTGATTCCAAGTGAAGGACACCATGTAGACAAGAGAGCTACGAGGTAAATTGGCTAGGTCACATGGGTGGTACTAAGTGTTCACCATGTGTACAAGAGAGCCGAATTATATGAAATATGATGGTGGAGCTATGTGCTGAAACCACTAAGTATCGAGGATCGGTCCGAATTGTTCAACGGGATGATTTTATAGTGACATTGTAATCATGAACCTACACTTCTGACGTATGAAATGTGGTGAAAGTGAATTGTGATATGTAGGCGAAATGAGGTAAATACAAAGAAAGTGTGAAAGAGTGAATTAGCAATAATACTATTTTGGACAGTTACAGTGACGTGAATTTGAAAAATCCCCAAAAATAGTAGGAATTTAATTAGAGGCTGAATGAGATATGCATTTAAATCTTAATGAGTCTATTTTCATGTAAAAGAAACAGAGCAAGTAAAGGAACTCTATAATTTGAGATATTTATAATTGTGTGTGACTTGCTCAGAATCACTATGTGATCCCATGTTCTAAATATGAAAAATCATTAAAAATTGTACACAACTAATTAAGAAATATATTTATATGTATAGATTTTTTATTGAGTCTAGTTTTAAATAGAACAGATTTCATGGCTATTTGAATTGTGTACTGGGAGAAATTCAATTTGTAGTGAACAGAGGTCAGATCAGTCGAGCTGTATAATAGGGGAAACTTTAACTAATAAACTGTACTAATTGGCTGGACCAAAAATTCTATAAAAAAATTAGTAAAAATTCAAATGAGTCTAGTTTCAGGAAAATTTTACAGATTTGAATTTCGAGTTTTTTAACTCGAGTTATGATTTATTTAGTGAGTATGATGCAGTAGAGATAGCTTGACCAAAGTGGAGTAAATGGTGAAATTAAAAGTAGATACACTTGAGTTATTGTGTAAACATATTAGATTCTTTATTCATTATTTACATACTTGCTTACTAAGCTATAAGCTTACCCTCTTTTCTCTCTTTTCTCTTATAGTGTCATCCAGCTTGCACGGAGTCAAGGATCGTTGAAGATCTGCCTGCACTATCAATATTTTTGGGTATTTGAACTAAACATTTTGAATTATGGCATGTATAGTAGACTTAGTTATTTTGTTACGTGTCATAATTGTCTAGGTTTTAAAATATTAAGTATAGTATTTGACCAATTATTTTGTACGAAGCCTTTGAAATTGGCTAATATTATTAAAGGCATATGTTATAATGATTCATGATCTAATTGTATGCCATATTTTTGTTTTGGTTTTATTTAATGGTATGTACTATGTGATGCAATCGGGCCCCATGAGTTATCAAATGCGAATGATGTTTCCCTCGAGCTGCCTAAAGGACCTATTACCAGAGCTAGGGCTAAGAAGTTTAAAGACACAATTTCAGCTTTGGTTGATCGGGTTTGGGGTGAATCCGTGGCCAGTCTACTTGAAAACTCATGGACCAGCAAGATGAGCAAACCGTGCACTTTACTTCAAGCTCTTCCAGCATCCAAGGTGCTAAAGGTGCTGCCAAGGTGCTAAAATTTGGAACAAATCGTCGATAGAAGCTTGCCAATCCGTGGAAGCTCCTCACTTGGCTAATGCTCGTGGGTCTAGGCCATTCTTGAATGGCTTTCACCATCCAAAGTGTGGCGTTCAAGTTATACCGAGGTTCCTATCATCTTTGATAGTGGGTCAAGGTTCCATTTTATTCGTTTTCCATCCATACAACATTTAACCTTTCCTAAGTATTCGTATAAGTCCCGGGTTAACACACTTATATTGTGTTGGTTCAACTTGAATACTTGGTTTTCATTCACCTATCATCCTCAATACACTTCATAACCCCTTTTGAACTAAATTTGAGCCTTTATCCCTTCTTTCTTAACCTATCTTCGACAAACCTTGATATTACTCCAATTCACGATCGGGTACATCAACGACTCGACTCTCATCACCGAGGCCGGGGCGTATCACTATGATTCGGTAATACCTCGTACCCTGTTCCGACGACGGATACGGGTAAGGGTTGTTACACTCTTTCTTTTGGTTTTGTATGCGCTAGAGTGGACAAAGGGGCGTACAGCGAAGGGCTTGAAGGCTAACTCAGTTGGACATCTAGATCTAGTCCATATTTCGGCAGAAAGGTAAGAACTTTAAGGTCTAAGGCAATGTTGGCCGAATATGGTAGGGGGTCTAGTACGTAGTTTGTTTTGATATGTAGACTGACATGTTGGTAACTCGATTGTAGGAAACTCGTGTGTGGATCTCGTCAACGTATTGTTACAGATCAGGTGTGTAAACGACACCTACTCATAGACTAGATCGGCAAAAGCCGAAAAGCCAAAATGTCGAAGAGCTGGCATTTTGTGGACTTACGAGCGTGCAAGCGCTCGTGAGATGGTTCATTTGTAAATCCTGGTAATCTCAAGCGGTAATATTGCAGAGTGCGTAATTTCGTACACTTCGGTATATTTGGGCTTAATGGGCCGAAATCGGGTTAATGGGCCAACGGGCCCAATTCGGTAAAAAAGCTCGGTAAGTGTTTCTATTAATACGTTAATGGCTGTAATATGCATGAAAACCCTAAAATAGTAAATTTACTAAACTACCCCTAAGTATGAAATTACCATTATACCCCTAAGTACAAAATGACCATGATACCCCTAGGGTTAGTTTTGACTGAAATGCATGATATTCTGATTCCGTATGTTGTATGCCATGACATGTATATCTGTTGTGTGGGATATGGGTTATATTGATAGAGGAAGCGTTTTGGTAGCTATGCCACAAATATCTGTTTCTGGTAGCTATGCAACAAACATCTATTCTGGTGGCTCTGCCACAATATCTGTATCTGGTGACTCTGTCAAAATATCTGTTCTGGCAGCCATGCTACAAATTCTATGGCGTGTAGTGGATGGGTGGGTCGAGTTGTCTCCCCACATGGTGTAAGGTTGGTACGGGGGTGTATACGGATGGATATGGGTTGGGTTTTCTGCATAGATCATATATCTGTTCTGTATCTGTTATGGGACAATGGGCTTCATTCTGAATTCTGTATAGGGCTAAGGCCCAACTTAATTTGTTTCTGTGGTTTGAACTGATCTGGACTATGGTTGGGTTATTTTACACACTGAGTTTCCAAACTCACCCCTTTCCATCCATGCAGGTAATCCCCAACCATAGTGGACTTGGAGCCGTGAGGGATTCGGAGTGGCCACTTGTTCTGCAAATTAGGTTTTCTTCATATGTTTTGATCAACACTTATTTACTTTCAATTGTTTTGGGTTTAAGTTGTAATAAGGCCGCTTTAATTTTTTTAATTGTTTTAGTATGTTTTGTTAGCTTAGGCATGATATTGCTTTAATTTTTTGAAGATGAATAGCTCTAGGGCACGTTTTAAAAAGGTTACTTGATTTCAAAATATCGTGATAACAAAGTAAAGCTTCCGCAACGAAAACATTTTCAAAATTAAAAACCTGACTCAAATGGTTTTAAACGAACTGGTTTTACCTCTGAACAATCACTCAATTAAAGTGTGGCAATGGTTGTGTGCATGTCTAGGATTGGATCCGTGGAGAGCTGAGTACTTAAGCAGTCTAATTGATTCACCTCCTCTTTTCTGGCATCCTACCTGGTGCACAGCTTCCATTCACTTTAATCTATAACGAAGATATTCTTTAAACTCTAAGAAAGACTTTAGGTAAAACATGACTTTTTCTAGTAACGCTTCAATGTGACACGCAGGATTCGGTCGTAATGTCTGGGCTGAGTTTGGGGTGTTACATTTAGTGGATCAGAGCCAGGTTGCAACAACTCAGCTGTGGAATGGGTTTTAAGAAAAAATTAGATTTTCTTTCTACAAATAAATGATTTCAAAGGTTGCACATCCGATTTTCTAAAATTTGATTCTGAGTAGGTGGCACATCGAATCTCCGGCCCAAGTCCGTATGTATCATTCTGAATTTTTTCGAATGTTTCTGAATTATCAGTTATATGCCTGTACTGAAACCTTATTATGATACTCTAGTTAGGGTGATGATGGAACTGTAGGAATTTTTTATAAGTACACTAAAGACTGTAGCTAGGCTATGATTCTGCGAAAACCAAAACTCTGAATTACTGTCTATTCATAAAACATCTATAATAAACACTAAAATATTTAATTGATGCATAAAATTTGTAATCAGATAATACGACATGAGTACTAGAACAGCTTGTGGAAGGGGCCATGGACATGGCCGAAGTAGTACGCGGGCTAGATCTTCGTCTTCAGGACATATGCCGATGGCAGATGTACCGATACTGCCGATAACAAAAGTGGAGTCTCATGATCGAGGTGCCGGGGATGACGCTCTATCTCAGGCAATGCTTTATGTTCTGGAAAGGGTTGACGGGGTAAGTACGAGTAACGAAATTTGAGGATCTATTTCCGAGTGACTCCGGGCTAATGGAGCGGAGAACTTTAGGGGCGTATCTGGTGTAGCCCCAAATGTGGCTGAATATTGGTTAGAGGCCACGGAACGAATTATGGATGATTTGGACTATTTTGTAGAGCAGAAGCTGAAGGGAGCCATATCATTGTTACGGGATAAGGCTTATCAGTGGTGGCTCACTGTGAGAGATGGGACCGCAGCTGACAGGGTGACTTGGGAGCTGTTTAAGACGGCCTTCAAAGGAAAGTATGTTCGGGCGAGTTATGTGGACTTCCGCAGGAAAGAATTTTTGAATTTGGTTCATGGGTGTAAGATAGTTGCTGAATACGAGGCTGAATTTCTGAGGCTGAGCCGGTATGCCGTGGGAATAGTCGCTACAGAGTATGAACGCAGTGTGCATTTCGAAGATGGTCTTAGAGATGAACTTAGGGTGCTAATTGCTCCGCAGAGGGAGCGTGACTTTGCTACTTTGGTGGAGAAAGTTAAGATAGCCGAGGAGGTGAATCGTACTAAAAGATAGAATCGTGAAAAGGATCAGAACCATTTTTAGAGGGATTCGGGACCCTCGGCTAGTGCAAGTAGGAGTGCTAAAAGAGCAAGAGTAGGAGAGCCAGTTTGAGCAGTTTCGATGAATGTTGTTAGACCACAGGTTTGTGGGGACTGTGGTAAGGTACATCTGGGCAAGTGTAGGAAATGTTCTGGTGCTTGTTTTCGATGTGGATCTATGGAGCATAAAGTCAAGGACTGTCCTCAGAAAATAGATCAGGTTCAAGTTGCAGAATGGAGGTTTGCTCAACCAGTGAGAGGTGGACCACAACCATCGAGAGGACGTGGACAAGGTAGGGGCGGTAATGGAAATGGTCAGGGTCGAGGAGCACCTGGCAAAGGGGTCGAAAATGTGATACGATCCGCCTCAGGGTGAGTAGAGTCGTATGTGAGTTTGCCCGATCGTCTACGAAGAAGTAGCGTTAGATTTGTTCAAAAGGATATTTTAACAAAGTTTTTGTAGGTTTCAAGATCACTATGATCATTTACAGCATCTTCTTGATCTCTTCGTCTTTCCTGTTGTTGATTTGGCCTCTCCCGTCTAGGTCGGACAACTTCAGGAGTTCTTTCGCATTGCTCTCTTGCTTCGACTTGGAATAGACGATCTTTAAGCGGATTTAATCTTCTATCTAAAAGTCTTTCCATCTCTCGTAATAATGCTTGCATGTTCAAATCTGGGACGTTGCGAACAGGTTGTCGTACAGGATGATCTTCCATGTTAGGATCAGATTCTTGTGACATTGAGTTTAGTAAAGAACCTCACAACAAAAACCTCACTAGTCACTCACAAGAAAATTTTATTGGCACTCACACTCGTGTTTTACGCTTGAGAATAGCCTTTTATCTCCACTCTATTGCGCTCACAACTCTCGTGCCTTTTACCTTTCTTTACCTTTCTCGTGATTTCGTAAGCAGATTCGCCAAGGCTTAACCTTAGTCTAGGTGGTCGGTTTCAAATGGGTAACAAAGGATGATGTGATTTAAAACTGGGTAGGCTTACAAGAAAGAAATTAATTTGGGTATAGTGTGGCGAAAAGGTCAAGGATGGAAGTGGATGAGAGGGTAAAAGTTTCAGGATTGCAAAATGGAGGAGTAAAACTATGTTCAAATTTTCAGATTTTGCTTTTTTTTTTTCAATTTTTTTTACAATTTTTTTTGAAACTTACTTGATGAGTCACAGACTATTCCTGGAGTAATTTTGAATGCTCGTACTCCTTGTTTTTGTAGCTCTGATACCAAATGATACGATCCGCCTCAGGGTGAGTCGAGTCGTATGTGAGTTTGCCTGATCGTCTACGAAGAAGTAGCGTTAGATTTGTTCAAAAGGATGTTTTAACAAAGTTTTTGTAGGTTTGGTTATAATGAAACAAAAGATGGATTGGAATGGAAATGAAAATGATCTCGAAAACAGACACGAACCAATATTAGAAAATATTGACCCAAATGTTTATAAGTTTTCAAGGTGGTCGAATGGAGAATATGAGAACCTCGACCCACTACTTAGCAAAGTAGGAACCTTGGTATGTTTGAACGCCACACTACGAGTAGTGATAAGTTCAGTTTTCAACAAATAAAATGGATGACACAACTAGGACACTAGGTAGCCAACAAATCTTTGAACGAAAACAGAAAAAAGTTTGCCTCACAAATTTGGCAGAATATCATTCAAAAATGTCCAAAAAGTAGTGTCCCCAAAAGGCTTGGTTACAAGAATTTATAAGGCTAAAATGAGCTAGCCGAATGGTCACATAGTAAAGTGCTATTAAATGGCTAATTATAAATCAAAGACTTTTGAAATTCTAGAGTCAATAACTCCTCTCTTTAACTAGCTGAATTAATGTCCTTAAAGACTTGAAAAATGGCTCTTGATTTTCCTTTTGGCTAGTTGAATAGACTCCAGCCACTTTAATGAAATTTGCAATGCATAAATTGTCCATTAAGTAGCAAAAAAAAACGTTGGGTTATTTGAACAAGCTGCTACCAGATTTTAAAGGACATGAAATGCTCCTTTAAACTCTCTTTTAATGATGCTTAATGCTTCCTTTATAACAGCCCCCTCTTTTTTAACCAAAATAACTTGAAAAGTCTCCTTTATTGAATGCGTAACAGCCTTTGTGAATTGAAAAGTTACCTACAATTAAAACATATGTAACCGTCACATTTATTCAATTATTAAACTTTAAACAAATTAACAACTACGTAAATAAATGAACACACACTTATGCATCATTTATTCCAATCAACTAGTTAATTAAAAGAAGTATTTAATGAACTTTAACTCATGCACCAATAAATTAACCTAGTAACTAGATTAATTAAAGAAGCAATTCATTAAATTAAATTCATTAAATAAACTCATTTAATTAAACTAAGATGAGTTGTATTAATGACCAGCAACTCATTTATTAAACTAAGAGGCTTAAATGCAAGTATTAAAATGCAAACTAAATGCAAAGCCAAAAGAAATAAATAAAAGTTCAATTTAGTTGGAACGGGTTCAAGGAGCGGAAATTGAGCTGAAATTAGTTTGCAAAATGCTGCAAGGACACTTTATTAAGCTGGTCCCAACTCGATCTATTTCTCCAACCAAAGCCTCGCCCCACACTTGATTAACTAAGGCCGAAACGGCCTCCTTGAATTGCTTAGCTCGAGCTCGCGTAATTGGTCCTTGGGGCAGCACCATTGAGTCCTTGCTCGAACTTGATGCACTCCAGGTCGCGATCGTATCATTCCCCCCTCTTTGAAATGACTTGTCCTCAAGTCAAAATTTGTATCAAAAGGGGTTAAATCTGACACATTAAAAGTTGCACTAACGTTAAATTCACCAGGCAAATCGAGTTTGTAAGAGTTTTCATTTATGCGCTCAAGAATTTGGAAAGGACTGTCTCCTTTAGGTAATAATTTTGATTTTCGTTGAGCTGGAAAACGCTCCTTGCGCATGTGAACCCAAACCCACTCTCCGGGTTCGAAGACCACTCGCTTTCGTCCCTTGTTAGCATTACGCACGTAAGACTCGGTTCTTGCCTCAATATTAGCTCGTACCTTTTGATGTAATTCCTTGACAAAATCAACCTTTTTCTTTGCATCTGCATGAACCAGTCGATCAGTAGGCAAAGGTAATAAATCTAAAGGTGTCAATGGATTGAAACCATATACAATTTCAAAAGGCGAATATTTCGTAGTAGAATGGACGGAGCGATTGTAAGCAAACTCGATATGTGGTAAGCAATCTTCCCAAGACTTCAAATTTTTACGGATGATGGCCCGTAGTAATGTAGACAATACTCTATTGATGACTTCCGTTTGACCATCGGTCTGGGGGTGGCTGGTGGTAGAGAATAATAATTTGGTTCCTAATTTTCCCCACAAAGACCTCCAAAAGTGGCTCAAAAATTTTGCATCACGATCCGACACAATAGTACGAGGAATACCATAAAGTCGTACAATGTCTCTGAAAAACAAATTTGCAACATGAACAGCATCATCAGTTTTAGTGCAAGCAATAAAATGAGACATTTTTGAAAAACGATCAACAACCACAAAGATAGAATCCTTCCCCATTTTTGTGCGCGGTAGTCCAAGAACAAAGTCCATGGAGATATCAACCCACGGGGCTTCAGGAATAGGTAATGGCGTATATAAACCATGGGGTTGAACCTTTGATTTAGCCTTTTTACAAGCTATACACCTCTTGCAAACTTGTTCCACATATTTGCGCATTTGCGGCCAATAGAAGTGTTCTTGAAGTATTGCAAGCGTCTTGTTGACTCCAAAGTGTCCCATAAGTCCGCCACTATGGGCTTCGTGCACTAATAAATCTCGAACAGAGCCACAAGGAACACAGAGTTTACTTTCTTTGAAAAGAAAGCCTTCATACCTATAAAAGTTTTCAAACACACCATTCTCACACGCTACAAAGATCTCACCAAAATCAGAATCGTTAGCATAAGAGTCTTTTATCAAAGCAAAACCAAGATTTTGGAGTCCAAATATGTCAAAAGAGTATACCTTCTCGAAAATGTATCAGCCACTATGTTATCTTTACCTTTTTTTATTTTATAACATAAGGAAATGATTCAAGAAACTCCACCCATTTTGCATGACGTCGGTTTAATTTGTGCTGGCCTTTGATGTGCTTTAAAGCTTCATGATCGGAGTGTATAACAAACTCCTTCGGCCATAAATAATGTTGCCATGTCTCAAGAGCTCGTGTAACACCCCGAACCCGAGGCCGTCGCCGGAGTTGAACACGAGGTGTTAACAGACTTCAAACCACTTATTAAAATTTTTCCAGACAAGCTGTCAATCTGCGTACTAGTCGCTTTAAAAATCATATCTTGAGCTCTGGAACTCAAAATCCAGTTCCGTGAATTTTCCCTGAAACTAGACTCATATTCCCATCTACATATTTTTTTCTAGAATTTTTTGTCGGGCCAATTAGTACAGTTTATTAGTCAAAGTCTCCCATGTTACTGGGGTCGACTATACTGACCTTTGCGCATTACGACCTGGATATCTCCCTGTACAGAACTTCCATACTGATGCCGTTTGTTTCTATAGAAACTAGACTCAGAGAGGAATCTATAAATATATGGTATGACTCCTAATTATCTCTGGTTAATTTATAATGAATTTCCAAAGTCGGAGCAGGGAATCCAGAAACCGTTCTGGCCCTGTCCCATGAGAACCTGATTATCTCTTAACATACTGTCCATATGATCCTTTCGTTACTTCTATATGAAAATATACTCATCGAACTTCGATTAAATAATTTATTCATCAATTAATTCCACTCCTACTATTTTTAGTGATTTTTCAATCTCATGTCACTGCTGCTGCCAGCATCTGTTACGAAAGCAACTATGCCCACTTCGTGTTTACTCCTTGATCTAACTAATAATTCATCATGCATATCACAAATTATGATCATGACTAACCATGCCAAAGGCTAATCATTGTCAAACTTCCCCCTACTACACTATTGCCATATCATGAATTTTAACACCAAAATAATCAACCATGACGTATGGCATAAAAAGGTCGAATTATCAAGATTTGCGACCTAACGTATGAATCCAAACCCAACCGAACATTTATGCCATTTTCGCATGGCTAAAAGGTTACATACCAAAGTTCAAACACAACATAATAGCCTATACATGCCGAAATGTTCTCCTAAGCCAACTAAGAAGAAAGTACCAAAACTTGCTACCCGGTGTGATGACTTCGATGACGGCCCGACCACGCAAAAAAGAGACGAGTCCAAGAAACCTAGTATGGGTGACAAGGAAACACCGAGTGAGTTTATAACTCAGTAAGTCATAAGCAATACACTACCATCCATTAATAACATTATCACAAGAGGAAACAAAATGGAACGAGGCTAGTTACTCCATCCATACCGAACCATACCATAGTTCCTCCGACCTATCGGTTCAATCTCATACCAAATCATGCATTCACATTCCATATACTCATCAATAGGATATTCGAGGCATTTTCATAAATCATTTTATTTTCGTTACAATCATACAACTAAACGGCCTTTCACCCATTCCACGATAAATCTTATGTACGTGACTTCAAGTATATTCGTCACATGGGTTCAAACTTACCAAGCTCAACTCCAAATATAGACATAGCACCTATTAGCCATGAGCTCAAGATACTTACCCGATCCGCTGTCCGTGATCGACTCAATAGTGTCGCACACTTAGTGTCCATAATGATTCAAGAACATATTAAGTCCGTACACTCAGTGCTATATAATCAACTCGCACACTTAGTGCTACATAATCATACTCGCACACTTAGTGCTACATAGTCAACTCGCACACTTAGTGCTACATAGTCAAACTCGCACACTTAGTGCTACATATTCAATTCGCACACTTAGTGCTGCACAATTTAAACCCGCACACTTAGCGCCAATCTCATGGTCATAAATGTTTATACCCGCGCATTTAGTGCCAAGATCAACAACTCAATACATCTCACCTCTTTTCTTTTCATTCAACACTTTCATCACCACATACGTACATGCATATATATATATATTTATTCATTCCATTCAGCATCATTACATAAACGTTATGACCATTTGAATTAATACCAACTATATGCTTAATGACTTACTTTATGTTGGGTAAAATAATTCCGAGTCGGCTACTCGATGACCTTCGATTTCCCCTTGTTGGACGCCTCTCCTTTAGGTTCTTGAGCTTAAATAATACAAATAAGAGTATTCAATATTTAACCCAATAACATGAATTTATTTATCACATTCGACAATCACATATCATTAAATTTTCAAACCAAAATGTCATTATATGACCACATATACACATATCCATATACTTAAGCTCAATAATTATAATGTAATATCATGTACCCACTTTAAGTATATTGCCGAATATACTTAATCATACATACACCTAACCAAAACAATTTCCTAAAATCTTTATATCATTTATACACTAAGCCGAATACTCTCACCAAGTTCACCTATATTCTTCAACAATTCCTTCATTGATCAAACACATATTCGGCTAAAGAAATGGCAATTTTAGCAACCTTCGATTTAGTACTTAACTTTTACCACATATCAAATAACTCATTTCCTTACTCATGTGACCACGTATATTCGGTCATGCATACACACATAAAATCAATTTGGAGACTCTATCAATCCAACATACATTCGGCACCTTCATCCACCATTCTACCAAGCATGTAATATTCAAACACAACCAAACTCACATTCGGCCCTAGCTCATAACAAGGTAGCCGATTCTTTTTATAGTTCAAACACTCCTCTATCATCATTCACCTAACTTTAACATGAAACAACAAAACTCACCATTTCTCATCCAAATAACATGAACAACAACCATTTCTTGAACACTTTCTCATGACCGATTGCTCATGTTACCAACAAGATTCAAGATTTGAACATGGGCTATTTAGAACTCAAGTCAATTACTAAAACATGCATGCATCTCAGGGACAACATCAAACATTCCTTAGTCTAGCAAACCACCATAGCCGATTTTCTCAAGCTTTTCCCCTTCCTTTCTTTCCTCTATTCGGCCAAAGATGTTCAAGAATGAACACTTTTTTTTTGTTTTCTTTCTTCAATTCACGGCAACAAGGGGGTATGGATGAGACCATTTTTTTTTTCATCACCCTTCCTTTCATTATTTAATCACCATGCTCATTATTTTATTTTTCTTAACATACATCACTAGCATAACATGTTGGAGACATGTTTCCACCCATAGCATGGCCGGCCACTATGCTTTAGTTTGGCTAATTTGACATGCAAGGACAACACTTTCCCACTTTAATACTATTTGGTCCTTACTTATTTACCTATCATAATTTTCCAAGTCTTTCAACTAGATCCTTTGAAGCAAAATTCACATTCCTAATATAAAATTAAAACATCAAATTTTTGTACAAGTACTATCACACATATAAGATATGCAAATAAAATTTTAACTAAATTTTATGACTCGGTTTTGTGGTCCCGAAACCACATTCCGACTAGGGTCGAATTAGGGCTGTTACAACTCTCCCCCACTTAAGAAATTTTGTCCCCGAAAATCTTACCGGTAAATAGGTTTGGGTATCGTTCTTTCATCGAGCTCTCGGTTTCCCAAGTAGCTTCCTCGATCCCATGTTTGAGCCATAACACCTTCACTAACGGAACCCTTTTGTTTCGCAACTCCTTCACTTCACGAGCTAGGATACGTATCGGTTCTTCTTCATAACTCATATCGGCTTGAATTTCAACCTCTGATGGGCTAATTATGTGCGATGGATCAGATCGATAGCGTCGAAGCATCAAAACATGAAAGACGTCGTGAATCTTTTCAAGCTCAGGGGGCAAAATTAATCGGTATGCAACTGGTCCAACTCGTTCGGATACTTCGTACGGGCCGATGAATCTCGGACTCAATTTGCCCTTACGACCAAATCTAAGCACCTTCTTCCAGGGTGAAACTTTGAGAAATACTTTATCTCCAACCTGATATTCAATGTCTTTTCTTTTCAAATCCGCATACGACTTTTGACGATCCGAAGCGGCTTTCAAACTTTCGCGAATTACTCGGACTTTCTGCTCGGCATCCTTAATCAAATCAACCCCAAAGATTTTACTTTCACTAAGTTCAGTCCAAAATAATGGGGTACGGCACTTGCGACCGTATAAAGCCTCGTAAGGTGCCATCTTAATGCTTGATTGAAAGCTATTGTTATAAGCAAATTCAATCAAAGGCAAATATCTTTCCCATGAACCACAGAACTCTAAGACGCAACATCTCAACATATCCTCGAGTATCTGAATTGTTCGTTCAGATTGACCATCGGTTTGGGGGTGAAAAGCAGTGCTAAAATGCAGCTTGGTACCCAAAGCTTCTTGCAATTTCTTCCAAAATCGCGATGTAAATCTTGGGTCTCTATTTGACACAATAGAAATCGGTACTCCATGTAATCTCACAATCTGAGAAACGTACAATTCAGCTAGTTTATCCAATGAAAAATCCGTACGCACGGGGATAAAGTGAGCCGACTTAGTCAGTCGATCGACAACAACCCAAATCGCATCCTTCTTACTTGCTGACAATGGCAGCCTGGACACAAAGTCCATTGTGACTCGATCCCATTTCCACTCGGGTATCATGATCGGCTGAAGTAATCCTGAAGGCACTTGATGTTCTGCTTTCACTTGTTGACATATTAAGCATCTCGAAACAAAGTCAGAGATGTCTCGTTTCATACCATGCCACCAAAACTGACGTTTCAGATCGTTGTACATTTTAGTACTACCCGGGTGGATAGACATTCGGCCACTATGAGCCTCATTCAAAATCATCGAAATAAGTTCCGAATTCCTTGGAACACACAAACGACTTCTAAACCTCAAACAATCATCATCATCCATTCGAAACTCTGATTCCTTGTTCAGAACACACTCAGCCCGTTTTGCAACCAATTCATCATAAACTTTCTGGGCGTCACGAATTTGATGAATCAACAATGGTTTGGCTTTTAATTCAGCTACTAACACATTGTCGGGTAGAACAGACAAGTACACATTCATCACTCGTAAAGCAAACAATGATTTCCGGCTTAAGGCGTCCGCAACCACATTAGCCTTTCCCGGGTGGTAATCAATGACAAGCTCGTAATCTTTCAACAATTCAAGCCAACGTCCTTGTCGCAGATTCAAGTCTCGCTGAGTCATCAAATATTTGAGACTTTTGTGATCCGAAAATACATGGCACTTCTCACCAAATAAATAATGTCGCCATATTTTTAAAGCAAATACGATGGCAGCTAGTTCGAGGTCGTGGGTCGGATAATTTCTCTCGTGTGGCTTCAATTGTCTCGACGCATAGGCCACAACTCGACCTTCTTGCATCAACACGCAACCCAACCCAAGTAGGGATGCGTCACTATAAATGACAAACTCTTTGCCTGATTCGGGTTGCACTAAAATTGGTGCTTCAGTCAAATGAGTTTTCAGTTGATCGAAACTTTTCTGACATTTCTCCGTCCATTCGAACTTAACATCCTTTTGAAGTAGCTTCGTCATTGGTTTGGCTATCATCGAGAAACCTTTGACAAATCGTCGGTAATAACCGGCGAGCCCTAGGAAGCTCCGAACTTCGGTAACATTTCTCGGAGGCTTCCAGTTAAGTATGGCTGAAATTTTGCTCGGGTCAACTCGAATACCCGATGCGGATACCACATGACCCAAGAAGCTAACCTCTCTTAACCAGAACTCACACTTACTGAACTTAGCATATAACTGCTTATCCCGCAAAACTTGCAACATTAATCTCAAGTGGTCAGCATGTTCGATCTCATCTCTTGAATAGACCAAGATGTCATCAATGAACACAACTACGAACCGATCCAAATATGGTCTGAAGATCCGATTCATCAAATCCATAAATACTGCAGGGGCATTAGTGAGCCCAAACGGCATCACTAAGAACTCGTAGTGACCGTACCTCGTTTTGAAAGCAGTTTTGGGTATGTCCGAATCTCGAATTCGCAACTGATAATAGCCCGATCTCAAATCTATTTTTGAGAACACTAAGGCTCCCTTCAGTTGGTCGAACAAATCATCGATGCGCGGCAACGGATATTTGTTCTTTATCGTCACTTTATTCAGTTGACGATAGTCAATGCACAACCTCATGGTTCCGTCCTTCTTTTTCACGAACAATACTGGTGCACCCCAAGGTGAGAAACTTGGTCGAGCAAAACCTCTATCCGTCAATTCTTGCAACTGAGCTTTTAACTCTTTTAACTCGGTTGGTGCCATACGATACGGAGCTATCGAAATCGGCGTTGTCCCAGGTACAAGCTCAATACCAAACTCTACCTCCCGAATAGGTGGTAAACCCGGTAATCCTTCAGGAAAAACATCCGGGTATTCACAAATCACCGGCACAGATTCGGGTTTCTTTTCTAACTCTTTGTCATCAAGTACATACGCAAGGTATGCTTCGCACCCTTTTCTCACATATTTCTGGGCCAACATTGCTGATATTACAGCTGGCAACCCCCTTAAGTCCGCAGACTCAACTCGGATTATCTCGTTATTTGCGCACCTCAAATCAATAGTCTTGCTTTTGCAATTCACAACCGCATCATGCGCGGTCAACCAATCCAAACCAAGAATAACATCAAATTCGTCAAACGGCAAAAGCATCAAATCAACCGGAAAACAGGATTCTCGGATTATTAGAGGGCATCTCTTACACACTTTATCAACAAATACGCATTGACCCAAAGGGTTTGACACTCGAATTACTAACTCAGTAGACTCAACAGGTAGAGTCTTACTGGATGCTAAGGTTTCGCATACATATGAATGAGTAGAGCCAGGGTCAATCAATGCAATCACATTAGTATCAAAGAGAGTGAAGGTACCAGTGATGACGTCAGGGGAGGATGCCTCCTCTCGTGCGCGGATGGCATAAGCTCTAGCAGGAGTACGGTTCTCGGCTCGAACAGCCGTATCAGAGGCCCCTCTCTGACTACCACCCCTACCTCCCAAAATTCTCGGTGGTCTACCTCTAGTTGTCACTCCACTAGGTCTTGCACCTTGAATCTTATTCTTCTCATCAAGCTCCGTGCAATCTCTAATGAAGTGGTCCTTCGAACCGCATCCGTAACAAGCCCTGTTAATAGACTTACCCCAACATTCACCTAGGTGTCGTCTTCCGCATTGGGGACATTCAGGTTTCTCTAAACGATTATTGCCCACACTAGCTACCGAAGTAGCTCGGGAGTCCGTCGATGGTCTTGCTCTGATGGAAATTCCCGCAGTCGTCCTCGACTTATTAGTGTCCTCCCTGAACTTCTTTACGGCTGAGAACGGAGCTTTACCCGTCGATCTTTTACGATAGTCTCTAGCTTCAAATTCAGCCTTCTTCTTCTCCTTTCCAAGTTCTTCCGCCTTGCAGGCTCGTTCGACTAGTGTTACGAATTCTTTTATTTCCAAAATACCCATTAGTAGCTTTAAATCTTCATTCAATCCTTCTTCGAATCTTTTGCACATAGCAACCTCATCAGCTACACACTCCCGGGCATACCTACTGAGTCTTACGAATTCATGTTCGTATTCAGATACTGTCATACGGCCTTGCTTGAGTTCCAAGAATTCCTTACGCTTTTGATCAATGAACCGTTGACTAATATATTTCTTTCGAAATTTCGTCTGAAAGAAGTCCCAAGTTACTCGTTCGTTTGGGACTATGGAAATCAGGGTCCTCCACCAATAGTAGGCTGAGTCCCGCAACAAGGATATAGCACACTTTAGACATTCATCGGGTGTGCATGATAGTTCATCAAACACTCGAATGGTGTTATCAAGCCAGAACTCGGCCCTTTCAGCATCATCAGTAACTATGGCCCTGAACTCCTCAGCCCCGCGCTTCCTAATCAAGTCTACAGGTGGCTTACTCAGCCTCACAGGATCAGTAACTGATGGCATTACTGTCTCCGGGGGTGGATTATTCAAATTCGGGAATTGTTGGACTGCCGGATTGGTTCGGGCATACTGCGCGACCCATTCATTCATCATGGTAAAGAAGGCTTGTTTAGCCCCCTCACCTTGATTATTCGCAGATGACTGAGGTTCAACAGGCGGCGTCCCTTGTGCAGGAGCAGCCGCTACGCTCTCAACGTCATCCGCTAAGGTTCCTTCTACACCGGGGTCCATTTACTAATCAAAACAAAAACATTTTAACCGTCAGAAGTCATCACACATTTAAACATTAACATTAAGGCATGTATAGCTAGACTCATACGCGCTATGGTAGTCCTAGAACCGACTAAACCATAGCTCTGATACCAATCAAATGTAACACCCCGAACCCGAGGCCGTCGCCGGAGTTGAACACGAGGTGTTAACAGACTTCAAACCACTTATTAAAATTTTTCCAGACAAGCTGTCAATCTGCGTACTAGTCGCTTTAAAAATCATATCTTGAGCTCTAGAACTCAAAATCCAGTTCCGTGAATTTTCCCTGAAACTAGACTCATATTCCCATCTGCATATTTTTTTCTAGAATTTTTGGTCAGGCCAATTAGTACAGTTTATTAGTCAAAGTCTCCCATGTTTTGTGGGGTCGACTATACTGACCTTTGCGCATTACGACCTGGATATCTCCCTGTACAGAACTTCCATACTGATGCCGTTTGTTTCTGTAGAAACTAGACTCAGAGAGGAATCTATACATATATGGTATGACTCCTAATTATCTCTGGTTAATTTATAATGAATTTCCAAAGTCGGAGCAGGGAATCCAGAAACCGTTCTGGCCCTGTCCCACGAGAACCTGATTATCTCTTAACATACTGTCCATATGATCCTTTCGTTACTTCTATATGAAAATAGACTCATCGAACTTCGATTACATAATTTATTCATCAATTAATTTCACTCCTACTATTTTTAGTGATTTTTCAATCTCATGTCACTGCTGCTGCCAGCATCTGTTACGAAAGCAACTATGCCCACTTCGTGTTTACTCCTTGATCTAACTAATAATTCATCATGCATATCACAAATTATGATCATGACTAACCATGCCAAAGGCTAATCATTGTCAAACTTCCCCCTACTACACTATTGCCATATCATGAATTTTAACACCAAAATAATCAACCATGACGTATGGCATAAAAAGGTCGAATTATCAAGATTTGCGACCTAACGTATGAATCCAAACCCAACCGAACATTTATGCCATTTTCGCATGGCTAAAAGGTTACATACCAAAGTTCAAACACAACATAATAGCCTATACATGCCGAAATGTTCTCCTAAGCCAACTAAGAAGAAAGTACCAAAACTTGCTATCCGGTGTGATGACTTCGATGACGGCCCGACCACGCAAAAAAGAAACGAGTCCAAGAAACCTAGTATGGGTGACAAGGAAACACCGAGTGAGTTTATAACTCAGTAAGTCATAAGCAATACACTACCATCCATTAATAACATTATCACAAGAGGAAACAAAATGGAACGAGGCTAGTTACTCCATCCATACCGAACCATACCATAGTTCCTCCGACCTATCGGTTCAATCTCATACCAAATCATGCATTCACATTCCATATACTCATCAATAGGATATTCGAGGCATTTTCATAAATCATTTTATTTTCGTTACAATCATACAACTAAACGGCCTTTCACCCATTCCACGATAAATCTTATGTACGTGACTTCAAGTATATTCGTCACATGGGTTCAAACTTACCAAGCTCAACTCCAAATATAGACATAGCACCTATTAGCCATGAGCTCAAGATACTTACCCGATCCGCTGTCCGTGATCGACTCAATAGTGTCGCACACTTAGTGTCCATAATGATTCAAGAACATATTAAGTCCGCACACTCAGTGCTATATAATCAACTCGCACACTTAGTGCTACATAATCATACTCGCACACTTAGTGCTACATAGTCAACTCGCACACTTAGTGCTACATAGTCAAACTCGCACACTTAGTGCTACATATTCAATTCGCACACTTAGTGCTGCACAATTTAAACCCGCACACTTAGCGCCAATCTCATGGTCATAAATGTTTATACCCGCGCATTTAGTGCCAAGATCAACAACTCAATACATCTCACCTCTTTTCTTTTCATTCAACACTTTCATCACCACATACGTACATGCATATATATATTTATTCATTCCATTCAGCATCATTACATAAACGTTATGACCATTTGAATTAATACCAACTATATGCTTAATGACTTACTTTATGTTGGGTAAAATAATTCCGAGTCGGCTACTCGATGACCTTCGATTTCCCCTTGTTGGACGCCTCTCCTTTAGGTTCTTGAGCTTAAATAATACAAATAAGAGTATTCAATATTTAACCCAATAACATGAATTTATTTATCACATTCGGCAATCACATATCATTAAATTTTCAAACCAAAATGTCATTATATGACCACATATACACATATCCATATACTTAAGCTCAATAATTATAATGTAATATCATGTACCCACTTTAAGTATATTGCCGAATATACTTAATCATAGATACACCTAACCAAACCAATTTCCTAAAATCTTTATATCATTTATACACTAAGCCGAATACTCTCACCAAGTTCACCTATATTCTTCAACAATTCTGTGACAGCCCAAAATTGACCCTAGTCGGGAAGTGGTTTCGGGACCGCTAATCCGAGTCACCGAAAGGTTTGAATGTGATGTTTATTATCTAGAATATGTAATAATGAATGTGTGAAAATTTCAAGCTTCGATTTGGTCGATTGCATGTGAATTTAGTCAATAGGACTTATATGAGAAAATTTTAAAATGTGATAGGTCAATGCATGAGGACCTATTAGTGCATGTGGAAGAAAAAGGGGACTTGCATGTCAAATTCCCCCTCCCTAATATGTAGTGGCCGGCCATGCTATGGGTGGAAACATGTTGGGAACATGTTGGCCTAGTGAGGTATGTAGGATGAAATATAATAAGAAGTATGGGGAAATAAAGAAATGGAAAAAGGAAAGGATGGGTGGTAATTGTTTCTTTCCTCCCCTTTTGCCGTGAAAGTAAGAAGGAAAAACAAAAAAAAAGTGTCCATCTTTCTTCATTTCCCCTTGGCCGAATGTTCTAAAGAAGAAAGAAAAAAATTTGTTCATCTTTTATCATCCTTGGCCGAAAATGCAAAAAGGAAGGGGGAAGAGCTTGAGAAAATCGGCTATGGTGGTTTGCTAGACTAAGGTATGTTTGATGTTGTCTTTGAGATGCATGCATGTTTTAAATAGCCCGTGTTCAAACCTTGAATCTTGTTGATAACATGAGCAATCGGTCATGAGAAAGTGTTCAAGGAATGGTTGTTGTTCATGTTAGTTGGATGAGAAATGGTGAGTTTTGTGGTTTCATGTTAAAGTTAGGTGAATGATGATAGAGGAATGTTTGAACTATAAAAAGAATCGGCTACCTTGTTATGAGCTAGGGCCGAATGTGAGTTTGGTTGTGTTTGAATGTTACATGCTTGGTAGAATGGTGGATGAAGGTACCGAATGTATGTGGGATTGATAGAGTCTCCAAATTGATTTTATGTGTGTATGCATGACCGAATATACGTGGTCACATGAGTAAGGAAATGAGTTATTTGATATGTGGTAAAAGTTAAGTACTAAATCGAAGGTTGCTAAAATTGCCATTTCTTAGCCGAATATGTGCTTGATCAATGAAGGAATTGTTGAAGAACATAGGTGAACTTGGTGAGGGCAATCGGCCTAGTGTATAAATGATATGAAGATTTTAGGAAATTGTTTTGGTTAGGTGTATGTATGATTAAGTATATTCGGCAATATACTTAAAGTGGGTACATGATATTACATTATAATTATTGAGCTTGAGTATATGGATATGTGTATATGTGGTCATATAATGACATCTTGGTTTGAAAATTTAATGATGTGTGATTGCCGAATGTGATAAATAAATTCATGTTATTGAGTTAAATATTGAATACTCTTATTTGTATTATTTAAGCTCAAGAACCTAAAGGAGAGGCGTCCAACAAGGGGAAATCGAAGGTCATCGAGTAGCCCACTCGGAATTATTTTACCCAACATAAAGTAAGTCATTAAGCATGTAGTGGGTATTATTTCAAATGGTCATAATGTGTATGTATTGATGCTGATTGGAATGAATAAATATACATATATATATGCATGTACGTATGTGATGATGAAATTGTTGAATGAATGAAAAGAGGTAAGATGTAATGAGTTGTTGATCTCGGCACTAAACGTGCGGGATAACCATTTATGACCATGAGTTTGGCGCTAGGTGCGCGGGATTAAATTGTACAGCACTAAGTGTGCGATTCGACTATGTTGCACTAAGTGTGCGAATGAATATGATGCACTAAGTGTGCGAATTGACCATGCGGCACTAAGTGTGCGAGTCTAACTATGTAGCACTAAGTGTGCGATTTGATTGTATAGCACTGAGTGTGCGGGCTCAATATACATTCGTGAATCATTATGGACACTATGTGTGCGACACTATTGAGTCGATCGCGGACAGCGGGTCGGGTAAGTGTCTTGAGCACGTGGCTAATAGGTGCTATGCTTATACTTGGTGTTGAGCTCGGTAAGTTCGAACCTATGTGACAAATATACTTGAAGTCACGTACATAAGTTTTATCGTAGGATGGGTGAAAGGTCGTATAGTCGTTTGATTGTAACGAAAATAAATCGATTTATGAAATTGCTTCAATGTCCTATTGATGAGTGTATAGAATGTGAATGCATGAATTGATATGAAATTGAATTGATAAGTTGGAGAACTATGGTATGGTTCGGTATGGATAGAGTAATTGTCTCGTTCCATTTTGTTTCCTCTTGTGATAATGTTGTTGATAGATGGTAGTGCATTGCTTATGACTTACTGAGTTATAAACTCACTCGATGTTTCCTTGTCACCCACTATAGGTTGCTTGGTCTCATCTATTTTTGCGGGGTCGGGCCGTCATTGAAGTCATCACACCGGATAGCAAGTTTTGGTACTTTCTTCTTAGTGTGTTTAGAAGATCATTTTGGCATGTATAAGCTAGTACGTTGTGTTTGAATTATGGCATGTAAACTTTAAGCCATGCGAAAATGGCACGAATGTTCGATTGAATTGGATCAAGGGTAGGCATGAAATGGGCCTAGTTACTTTCGTAACAGATGCTGGCAGCAGCAGTGTCATGAGATTGAAAAATCACTAAAAATAGTGGGAGTGGAATTAATTGATGAATAAATTATGTAATCGAAGCTCGATGAGTCTGCTTTCATGAGGAAGTAACGAAAAGATCATATGGGCAGTATATTAAGAGATAATCAGATTTTAGTGGGACAGGGCCAGAACGGTTTCTGGATTCCCTGCTCCGACTTTGGAAATTCATTATAAATTAACCAGAGATAATTAGGGGTCGTACCAAATATGTGCAGATTCCTCTCTGAGTCTAGTTTTCATAGAAACAAACGGCAACAGTATTGAAGCCCCGTGCAGGGAGATATCCCAGTCGTAATGGACAAAGGTCAGTGTAGTCGACCCCTGCAACTTGGGGGACTTTGACTAATAAACTGTACTAATTGGCCCACCCAAAAATTCTAGAAAAAAATACATAGATGGGCACATGAGTCTAGTTTCTGGGAAAATTACGAAACTGATTTTTGAGTTACGAAACTCAAGATATGATTTTTAAAGCGGCTAGTACACAGATTGGGCAGTGTCTGGAAATAAATTTTGTAAGGGGCTAAAGCCAGTTAACACCTCGTGTTCGACTCCGGTGTCGGTTTCGGGTTCGGGGTGTTACATTTTATTGGTATCAGAGCTATGGTTTAGTCGGTTCTAGGACTACCATAGCACGTATGAGTCTAGCTATACATGCCATAATGTTAATGTTTAAAAGGGTGATGACTTCTGACGGTTGAAATGTTTTTGTCTTGATTAGTAAATGGATCCCGATGAAGAAAGAACCCTAGCGGATGACGTTGAGAGCGTAGCGGCTGCTCCTGCACAAGGGACGCCGCCTGTTGAACCTCAGTCATCTGCGAATAATCAAGGTGAGGGGGCTAAACAAGCCTTCTTTACCATGATGAATGAGTGGGTCGCGCAATATGCCCGAGCCAACCCGGCTGTCCAACAATTCCCAAATTTGAATAATCCACCCCAAGAGCCTGTAAGGCCATCAGTCGCTGATCCTGTGAGGCTGAGTAAGCCACCTGTAGACTTGATTAGGAAGCGTGGGGCCGAGGAGTTCAAGGCCATAGTAACTGATGACGCCGAAAGGGCCGAGTTCTGGCTTGATAACACCATTCGGGTGTTCGATGAATTGTCATGCACACCCGATGAATGTCTAAAATGTGCTGTATCTTTGCTGCGAGACTCAGCCTACTATTGGTGGAGGACCTTGATTTCCATAGTCCCGAACGAGCGAGTAACTTGGGACTTCTTTCAAACGGAATTCCGGAAGAAATTTATTAGCCAACGGTTCATTGACCAGAAGCGTAAGGAGTTCTTGGAACTCAAGCAAGGCCGTATGACTGTATCTGAATACGAACATGAATTCGTAAGACTTAGTAGGTATGCCCGGGAGTGTGTAGCTGATGAGGTTGCTATGTGCAAAAGATTCGAGGAAGGATTGAATGAAGATTTAAAGCTACTAACGGGTATTTTGGAAATAAAGGAATTCGTAACACTAGTCGAACGAGCCTGCAAGGCGGAGGAACTTGGAAAGGAGAAGAGGAAGGCTGAATTGAAGCTAGAGATTATCGTAAAAGATCGACGAGTAAAGCTCCGTTCTCAGCTGTGAAGAAGTTCAGGGAGACATTAATAAGTCGAGGGCGACTGCGGGAATTTCCATCAGGGCAAGACCATCGATGGGCTCCCGAGCTACTTCGGTAGCTAGTGTGGGCAATAATCGTCACGAGATGAACCAATGGGACA